>NW_015505408.1:414727-428785 GCF_001515645.1 Sinocyclocheilus grahami
GATAGATAGATAGATAGATAGATAGATAGATAGATAGATAGATAGATAGATAGATAGATAGATAGATAGATAGATAGATAGATAGATAGATAGACACTATCTTCACCTAAATTATTTACTTTATTTAGTAAATAATATTATTTTTTTATCACAGTCTCATGCTGCCCCTGTCATTCTATCAGAAGACTCAGAATTAAAATAACAGGTTAAAGTTCTATAATTGTGACTGTTTCCTTGGACACCACATGTGTAATCTTGGTGGTCATGTGACTTTTTGTTGTATGTGTGGTTTCTGTGGTTACTGGGTCGGTCGACAGTGGGGCGACTGTAGTGGGACGTCCAGGGGAGAGAGTGCTGACTCAGAGTTCCCAAAGACCCACAGGTTACAGTCCTGCTCAAACCATTACCCATAGCCCCCTGCTGCAACCTGTGCCAAGAGCGAACCCCAGTGTAGTGAAACAAACCCCGTCAGATCGAGCCGGTTGCCCTCTCCTTCAGTCAACCGTCCCCTAACAACACGGTTACCAGGAACCGCTCCCATTACCTCTCTGATAACAAACAAAGCTGGCTGGAGAAATATTGGATTACATGAGATGAGTAATGACTTCCAAAATCCAGCCTTATAACGTTGAAACGGGATATATGTTTTCCTGCTTTAATTTCACTCTGTTTTTCACGATTATATTTCCATGGTGACACACACTAGAGTTCCTTCTTGTCCTGCCCCGTTGATCGACAGCCCCACCGAGGGCTGCAGTAATTCCTCGGAAAGAAATGTATCACATGAACTTTCTTTGAATAAGCTGTTCCAATGAAGTTTGATGTGGATGACTGTGGTCTGGAGAGATGACATGAATAAGTTTCTGTTTTTAAGAGATACAGACTTGTGTTCAAAAGTTTGGGGTTGGTAAGATTTTTTTTTTGAAAAGGTCTCTTCTGCTCACCAAGACTGTATTTATTTGATCAAAAATACAGTAATAATGTGAAATATTATTACAATTTAAAATAACTGATTTCTGTTTGAATGTAATTTATTTCTGTGATACAAAGCTGAATTTTCAGCATCATTACTCCAGTCTTCAGTATCACATGATGCTTTAGAAATCAATTTAATGTGCTAATTTAGTAACTAATTTCTTACTATATTAACGATGAAAAAAGTTATGCAGTTCAATATTTTATTTTAGTATTTTTTTGTAATAGTGTTCAAGTTCAACTGCTTGATTTTTACCCTTCATTTCTGCCATATGGACATCAACTTGAGATAGTCACCACTGATAATCTATTACTAAATATAATTTAGAAACTAAAATTTTCTGTAAGCTGCTTTGCAGCGATTTGCATCGTGAAAAGCGCTATACAAATAAACTTGAATTGAATTGTAATGACAATTTTTACTGTCACTTTTGATCAATTTAATCAATCCTTGCTAAATAAAAGCATTTTAAAAATTTACTTTTAAATTACTTTGGAACTGTACAGTGTGTGCAATCACATTGAAACTACCCATACGGGAGATTCCAAGATTAGAGAGATCAAGTTGCAAATCCTAGCTGGAATTGATATAGCAGAGTTGGATGTGGCAATGGCTTTTAACAGCTGTGTGATAAATTGTAATGACAATTTTTACTGTCACTTTTGATCAATTTAATCAACCCTTGCTAAATAAAAGCATTTTAAAAATTTACTTTTAAATTACTTTGGAACTGTACAGTGTGTGCAATCACATTGAAACTACCCATACGGGAGATTCCAAGATTAGAGAGATCAAGTTGCAAATCCTAGCTGGAATTGATATAGCAGAGTTGGATGTGGCAATGGCTTTTAACAGCTGTGTGATTCACCAGTTTGCTAAAACAGTTCCGTAGTTTAGACTGCGCCAAAAAACAAACATGACCATCTAAGAATAACCCACTGCATTCAGGTAGTTCTCACAGATATGATTAGTAATGTGTGTGAACATGACAGTACTGTATGTACATATGAGAAAATGAGGGAAGGAGGGGACAAATTCCATATCCAGCAGGCTGTTTGGGCGGCAGCCAGTAGTCTGTGCGATACAGTACAGTACGTCTTGCCATTAGGAAGTGACTATAAATATCAAGCAGAAGAATAGCATAATGACAAGAGAAGAGCTGTAGCGTATTCTAGAAAAGGGTGTGTTTGTTTTGATGTTGCTAGATGTGTCTGTTCTCTCCGGGTGTCCCTTGATGATTGTATGTAAGTGGTTTGATGATGCATGACGTAATCCTCCAATAAAGGATTAATTTTTTTTCATAATTTATTGCATGCTCATTTATTGGTATTTCTTGAACTCTGGCAACATTTTCACATCTAATGGCTTTTGCTTGCAAATTCTCTGAAACGCCTTTGGAGACGGCTTATGGTAGAGAAATGAACATTCAATTCACGGGCAACAGCTCTGGTGGACATTCCTGCAGTCAGCATGCCAATTGCATGCTCCCTCAAAACTTGCGACATCTGTGGCATTGTGCTGTGTGATAAAACTGCACATTTTAGAGTGGCCTTTTATTGTGGCCAGCCTAAGGCACACCTGTGCAATAATCATGCTGTCTAATCAGCATCTTGATATGCCACACCTGTGAGGTGGATGAATTATCTCGGCAAAGGAGAAGTGCTCACTAACACAGATTTAGACAGATTTGTGAACAATATTTGAAAGAAATAGTCCTTTTGTGTACATAGAAAAAGTCTTAGATCTTTGAGTTCAGCTCATGAAAAATGGGGGCAAAAACAAAAGTGTTGCGTTTATAATTTTGTTCAGTGTAACTGGGATGTTTATTGTACTTACAGTACATTCAATACCATTCAACACAAAAGGTATTCATAAAGATGTTTGTTTAATTAAGTGGCCTGTTTTAGCCAATATTTCTATGCAAATCAATTACATTGGATTCCATTCCAATTAGTGTAATACCTAAGAAGGCAGCAGTCTGTGTAGTAGACAGCTCAATAGGTTTTGGAACAGAGCTAGAGTATTTTTAGGCATGTTTTGTTAGAGTTCCCAGAGAGTTCACCTCAACTGTCCTCAATAACATGGATGTTGCAACTGACAGAAATGACCGTTAAAGACCCTGAGTGTCAGAACGAATCAATCTAGCCTTAAGGTCTGTCATCCTGCACTGTTTTTAGCTTGTGTTGTCTCTGTGCCTCTCTAGATGGAAGTTGGAACTGCAATGGATGCCATTCAAAGAGATGCTTATGCTGTCTTTCATTTCAGAACTTCCAACTTTGAAAAGTGCACTTCGAAGTCAGACGTTCAACTTGGAAACGCAGGACTATACACGATACATTTGCAGATTTAATCCAAAATGACATTACGTACAGCAACATTATCATGTTCATGCATTCCCTGGGAATCAAACCCATGATCTTGGCATTGCTTGCAACATGCTCTCCTGATCAAGTTGCAAGAAAATAAGCACATGTTTAAGTCCAACACTAAAAAATAGCATTGCTTAGCATTGAATAGCATCATCAGCTGCAAAGAAGGCATTATGCATCACCTTTGAAGCATCGGACAGCGAAATCTTTATGCTTGTAATTCAGGGACATCAAGTTGGAAGCTTTGAACAGAATGCACCATTACGTTCTGTACACACATCAAACTGTATTTTGCACACCCAGTTTTCTCATTCCCTTTATTTGAACACATGCTTTGATTTATTCATTGTAGTTCAATGAGTGCCTTGATTTCAAAGAACACATCTGCAGGAAGACACCCACCACAACCCAAAACGTGAAAATATCATGAATTCTTGTTGACGCCAAACATAGTTATCAGATAGCCCCCAGCGTGTTCTTCATAAGCAATAGAGCATTCTCAGAAACAGGAATGGAATGTCTCGAGTAAGTATTCTCTGCAGAGCAGTCTGATTGGTTCTTAACCCGAAGTACAGAGAAGCACAAAGAGTGCTTTGATGTTTGTATCTGATGCATACTTGATTGCCACAGGCAGAAACACGCTGTATTGGTTTTTTCCACTCACAGGCTTCAAAAATAAAGGCCCATATGCTCAACTTTTTCTGGGAGAGGAAAAAAATCTGAAAAAGACATAACGGTTTCCAAACCCCTCCTGTTTTTCCCCTCTTGTTTTCGCACCTTTTCCGGCCTATTTTTTTGCTGGTGTTGTTTGCAGCGATATGTTACTAATATTTTCCTCAGTGCTGTCGTGGAAACCTGCACACACACACTACCCACGACTGCTGTCCACCTTAGTTATTAATAGACTGAGCTCTGCATGAATGCAAGCACAAAAAAAATCATGCAATAATCCTGTTTATTATTTACTACCGAATGACATTAACAGGATAGTTCACCCAAAAATGAAAAGGACCAGCAGCTATATGGTTTCCTACATTTTTCAAAATATCTTCTCAGACAGGAAAATCAAACATGTCTGGAACAACTTGAGGGTCAGTAAATCTTTTCATTTTTGGCTGAAACTGACAAAAAAACATGGCACGGTGACCGACTTAGGCACCATGCTGGTTCTCCCTACAGACATGTTCTCTTGGAAAAGGTCTGAACCTGTAGTGTACACATGTTAATTAAGCTCCTCCCAGAACACTTTGTCTCAATTTCCTAGTATTGCTTTAAAGTGAAGTGTGCCATTTCTTTGTCATTTGCATCCACAGAATTGTTTACCTAGCGCTCCCCCATCTGCCATTGGTGGGACAAACAAATAGCCCCGCCTCAAATGCACGTCATTGGTTGAGCCACTGTTACCACGTCAGGCTGGTTAGGTTCTTCAAAAAAACAGGGA
The DNA here is from genome assembly GCF_001515645.1 of Sinocyclocheilus grahami. Taxonomy (NCBI): domain Eukaryota; kingdom Metazoa; phylum Chordata; class Actinopteri; order Cypriniformes; family Cyprinidae; genus Sinocyclocheilus; species Sinocyclocheilus grahami. The sequence goes on from NW_015505408.1 coordinate 419,514, forward strand.
GATGTTTTGAAAACACTGTGGCAATAATATAGTATGGGAAGTCAACCTACAAATGGCTTCATCACAGTAAAGTGTCTTCCAGTCAAGGCAGTTCATTTTGGTTACACCTCAGGCAGCTAATTTCTGAACGCAACAGACGTACAGCTACAATTAAAATACAATTGTTAGGTACATGTACTTGTTCATGTCGTAATGCAAAACATGTTTGCTGCTATGGAGGTGGAATACTGGTAAGGTTAAGACAGGTTTCATGGTATCGGTAGGTTTAAGGGTGGTTTAAAAGAGTAGGGCTAGGGTGTAATTACAGATGTACCTGTAGAAGTTACCTAGGTGTAATTACATGCACTTGTTTTTAAAAATATGAAAGCAATGGAAAACCATTATGTACATGTCAGACCTGTGCTCCCCGTGACCCAGTTTCTCCCTCACGTTGATTGTTCATTGATGTCAGGTGTGTCTCGTCTTGTCTCACGTTATCCTGTGTATTTAGCCCCAGTCTGTGTTTGTCAGGCCTACATGTTGGGAATATTCCATTCATTCATACATAGAGACAGCAGCGATTCTACAACGGGTTACATTTGAGAGATACTGAGTTAGAAAATAGAGTAAATGAAGTAGCCTATAATATGATTAGTCTGATTAACATGACACACACACACACACACACACACACAGACAGACAGACAGACAGACATATGAATACTCAAATTGAAGAATTCTGTTTCAGATTTCTAGATTCTAGGTTTATGTTTATCATTGTCATATCATACATTTTGCATTCTGCTCATTTGATGTAGATTTCAAGTATTTTAGTTCATACAATAATATAATTTAGTTCAAACATAAATTGTAATGGTTTTACTGGTTATAATGAAAATTGTATTGGTTTTAATGGAAACTGTAATGGTGCCTGTTGGTCTCTACTGGTAATTGGTCGCCTTCTGTTGGTGGCTTTTGTTAAAACCACAAAATCCTAATGTAATATGTCCTAAAACACGTTATTTAATGGTTTTAATGGTTAAAAGATGATGGTTTTTAATGTTTGTAATGGTATTTGTTTGAGGAAATCATTCGAATTTCTATGATGGTCTCTATTGTTTTTGTCAGCATGGTCACCATGGGTTTTGTGATGTTATTTGCCATAAATGCGATAGGATTGCTGTAATATTGTGAGATAGTAGTGACTGCTTGTAGCTGTGGTGGGCCTATTTGGGAGAAAATCTAGGGCCATTTTCTACTCCCAGTCCATCCCTGCTAATGAGACAAGAAATAAATACACTTACTATCTGCTTTTAACTTCCGCTGATTGACTGCTTCTCTCAAAGAGTATTTCTTTACACTGTCTTTTGCTAGCTCTTGAACACACTTTACTCTTTATCACAACAAAGGGCTAAGCAAGCGCACAACACTGACAAGTTATGCGATAAGAGTATGAGACCAAATGCCAAGTTGTGACAATTCTGTTTTTGCTTTGTCAATATGGTGTATGGAGTGTACATTGATGTGGAAAAAAAAACTAATTTGAAGCAGCTTAACATAAGGCAGCAATATAAAACGTGAAAAGAATTAAGAGGGATGAATACTTTCGCAAGGCACTGTGTATATATATATACACACATACACACACACATAAATAATAGAATAACATTTTCAGTATTTCCATATTATAAAGCATTTAGTGTTACTCTCTTTAACCATACACTGTCTGCTTGTTAAAGAACTCCCTGATCATTACTGCTCACTCAACAATTTGGTAGTAAATAGGTAGTCTGATCATTAAGAATCCATTTGGCATCTGTGCCTTCAATGGACTGCATCTGTGTGTGTGTGCGCACGCACTCATGTTCACAGCCGCTTCTCGCCCCCATGATTCTTAATTACCGCCCACTAGCAGCTCTGTCACAGTCAGTCCTGTTACCAAGAGGTCATCCTCCAAAGCTTTGCACTGATATACTCAGTAAAAACATGCTTGGCCAGGGCTTTATGAAATATAATCATAGCTTTCAATTGATAATTATGGTTCATTACAAAAAAAAAGCAATTGTTAGTAACTTAACTAAAAGTCAAAATCACTATCTGATGGTTTCAAATTACCCTAAAATATGATTAGTCTGATTAACATGACACACACACACACACACACACACACAGACAGACAGACAGACAGACATATGAATACTCAAATTGAAGAATTCTGTTTCAGATTTCTAGATTCTAGGTTTATGTTTATCATTGTCATATCATACATTTTGCATTCTGCTCATTTGATGTAGATTTCAAGTATTTTAGTTCATACAATAATATAATTTAGTTCAAACATAAATTGTAATGGTTTTACTGGTTATAATGAAAATTGTATTGGTTTTAATGGAAACTGTAATGGTGCCTGTTGGTCTCTACTGGTAATTGGTCGCCTTCTGTTGGTGGCTTTTGTTAAAACCACAAAATCCTAATGTAATATGTCCTAAAACACGTTATTTAATGGTTTTAATGGTTAAAAGATGATGGTTTTTAATGTTTGTAATGGTATTTGTTTGAGGAAATCATTCGAATTTCTATGATGGTCTCTATTGTTTTTGTCAGCATGGTCACCATGGGTTTTGTGATGTTATTTGCCATAAATGTTGAACACATGCTTTGATTTATTCATTGTAGTTCAATGAGTGCCTTGATTTCAAAGAACACATCTGCAGGAAGACACCCACCACAACCCAAAACGTGAAAATATCATGAATTCTTGTTGACGCCAAACATAGTTATCAGATAGCCCCCAGCGTGTTCTTCATAAGCAATAGAGCATTCTCAGAAACAGGAATGGAATGTCTCGAGTAAGTATTCTCTGCAGAGCAGTATGATTGGTTCTTAACCCGAAGTACACAGAAGCACAAAGAGTGCTTTGATGTTTGTATCTGATGCATACTTGATTGCCACAGGCAGAAAGACGCTGTCTTGGTTTTTTCCACTCATGGGCTTCAAAAATAAAGGCCCATATGCTCAACTTTTTCTGGGAGAGGAAAAAAATCAGAAAAAGACAAATAACGGTTTCCAAACCCCTCCTGTTTTTCCCCTCTTGTTTTCGCACCTTTTCCGGCCTATTTTTTTGCTGGTGTTGTTTGCAGCGATATGTTACTAATATTTTCCTCAGTGCTGTCGTGGAACCTGCACACACACACACTACCCACGACTGCTGTCCACCTTAGTTATTAATAGACTGAGCTCTGCATGAATGCAAGCACAAAAAAACTTGTAGCTGTGGTGGGCCTATTTGGGAGAAAATCCAGGGCCGTTTTTTACTCCCAGTCCGTCCCTGGTTAGGTCCATATATATTTGGACACTGACACAATTTTCATAATTTCGGCTTTGTATGCCACCAGAACAGAATTAAACATAAAACAAGATGAAATTGAAGAGCAGACCTTAAGCTTTAATTCAAGGGGTTGAACAAAAATATAACATAAAATGCTTAGGAATTACAACCATTTTTATACACAATTCCCCCAGTTTCAGCGGCGCAAATATAATTAGACAAATAAATATAATCATAAATAAAATGTTCATTTTTAATATTTTGTTGAAAATCCTTTGCAGGCAATGACTGCCTTAAGTCTGGAACTCATGGACATCACCAGAGAATGGGTTTCCTCTTTTGTGATGCTTTGCCAGGCCTTTACTTCTGCTGACTTCGGTTGTTGTTTGTTTGTGGGTCTTTCTGCTTTTAGTTTTGTCTTCAGGAAGTGAAATGTATGCTCAATCAGGTTTAGATCAGGAGATTGACTTGGCCATTACAGAATATTCCCCTTTTTTACCTTCAAAAACTCCTGGGTTGCTTTCACTGTATGTTTTGGGCCATCGTCCATTTGTACTATGAAGCGCCACCCAATCAACTTTGCTGCATTTGACTGAATCTGGGCAGAGAGTATATCCCTGTACACTTCAGATTTTTTCTGGCTGCTTCTGTCTTCGGTCTTCTGTCACATCATCACTGAACACCAGTAACCCAGTGCCACTGGAAGCCATGCATGCTCATGCCATCACACTGCGCGTTTCACAGATGATGTTGTATGCTTTGGATCATGTGCTGTCCCAAGCCTCCTCCATACGCCATCATTTTATGCTTGCTTGAACATAAAAGAAGATATTGTGAAGATTGTAACCAAAAGTTTCTGGCAGCCATTGACTTCCATAGTATCCATATTTCTTCAAAACATCATCTTTTGTGTTCAGCAGAAGAAAGAAATTCATGCAGGTTTGGAACAAGCTGAGGTGTGTAAATTATGACAAAATTAATTTAATTTTGGGGTGAACTATCCCTTTAAGGGTCTATTTTTAAAAATATACTTAAGGTTTGAAGTGCATTGCAAGTGCACACTCAAAACAATTAAGCACACTTCTTTTTCACAAAGGGAACCTTTAAGTTTCTAGATTAATGGGAAAAAGTCTTAAAACAAAGCAATTCAGGAGGATATTGCACAATATCTGTGGCCTATGCACAGATTAGGGTGGTCGGCCCTCCCTACCATGTTGTTTTGGCTGATACCTGCCGTGCAACTGGCTGGGACTGGCTGATTGTAACTTCAAGCCTTAAAAGCGAACAGAGGGAGACAGGAAGAAGACAGAACGTTCCAGGATACTATGAACTTTATTTACTAGATGAAGGGGTGGAGGAGCATGCAGGCACTTAGCTAAAGGACAGAGAGAGAGCAGTTTGCAAGAGCGACTTGTTCTTTTGGTGGTTTTGCAGACAAACATCTGATGAAGTCTAACCAGCCTGTCAGTGATTTATCCAGATGAACTGCACAGGCACCAGAAATACAGTGTGTTCTGCTGTTCTGACTTGACATTTCCACATTCATGCTTCGATCACGTATTTTTACTAATTGCTCCCATACACCCATATTTAAAAACCGCATTTTATTTGCAAACGTTCAAACACGAGAACAAATGTTCACACTGACCTGTTACACATCTGTTGTACATTTGGAGTGTTGTGGAACTAAGCAGATATAGAACAACACTGACATGCCTCTTTGTGACTATGTCATAAGTTATCTTTAATCTTTGGGTTATGCCCTGTGTTTTGTTTGGCTTATATTTGTTTGGTTTACATTACTGATATGAATGTTTGTTTTCTATTGTTTGTTTAAATACAATTTTGGGTTTATTTTTCTTGTCTAAGGTGCACATTAGGTCAAGAAAAAGACACACTAATAGGTTTCTTTTGTATTCTTATTTATTCAAAGTTTATCAGTTTCATTTCCTTTGTTTTTTTCCCCCCTCTGGGCTCATGACTGCAGCATGGTTTGGGGGTGGGGGTTTAAGAGGGGGGTCATCGTTTATTGTGTTTATTTGAAATGTATATATCAATGTATTGTGTTGTTCAGTTTTTGTATGTATTTTGGTAATGTTGATCTTATTTTATTTTGAACTTTATATTCAATTGAGTTTATGTAGATGTTTATGTGTGTATATGATTTTTCTTTTTGTTGTTTTTCCTGTGTTTGGGATGGTTTGACCCTTGGGTGTAAAAGAGCATACTTGGCCTCTTAGGAGTTAGTTCTGGTTGGGGCCTCTGTGAGGAGGGTCAACTTTAATGTCTCGATTGTTATTTGTGAGTCAATAAACTCCCTGTTAACTGCAAGCGTCTCCCCGCCTTTGTTCTGGCCATGTCCCCACACTCTTATTTACTGTTGCGCATACAGAAGCAACACAATGTAGTATAAATGCATTTATGCGACTAGGACTTTAAAGTAATAGTTCACCCAAAAATTAAAATTTGCTGAAAATGGACCCTCAGGCCATTAAAGATGTAGATGAGTTTGTTTCTTCATCAGAACAGATTTGGAGAAATGTAGCATTACATCACTTGCTCACCAATGGATGCTCTAGAGTGAATGGGTGCCGTCAGAATGAGAGTCCAAACAGCTGATAAAAACAACACAGTAATCCACACCACTCCAGTCCATCAATGAACATCTTCTGAAATGAAAAGCTGCGTATCTATCTTCAAAACGTTCCTTCCAGCTAAAATATGAGTTCATAATCCATAGTTTCGTCTGAATCAGGAGAGAAATATGTACAGATGAAGCACTGTTTACAAGCGAAAACAGTACAACTAAACAAATATATCAGTGGATTTGGTGTGAGTGGACAACAGGAGATGGACTTTTTCACTAAAGGAAATGTTATTATAGATTATGGACTGGTATTTTGTTCAGAAGTTACAGTTTTAAGTTAAAAACACCTTAATGATGGATTTGTTTCTTACAAACATGCAGCTTTTCACTTCTTCTCAAGACATTAATTGATGGACTGGAGTGGTGTGGACTAGTTGTGAAATTTTGTGATGTTTTTATCAGCTGTTTGGACTCTCATTCTGACGGCACCCATTCACTGCAGAGCATCCATTGGTGAGCAAGTGATGGAATGCTACATTTCTCCAAATCTGTTCTGATGAAGAAACAAACTCATCTACATCTTTAATGGCCTGAGGGTTAGTACATTTTCTGCAAATTTTCATTTTTGGGTCAACTCTTCCTCTAACCGGACAAGAATCAATGCATTGCTGCTTTGCAAGTACTCTAAAATAAAAACAAAGAGTAAAAAGTTTTATGAATGCAATGGATTTTGCCCTTTTATTTACACTTATATTTACTATCCGAATGTGCACAATCTTTTTTTATAGCAGTACAGTTTGTTTGAATGTGAAAAGGCCTTGAATGGAAAGCTTTACTAACAGGTCACTGCGACATTTAATTTAATGCATTGCATGTGCACAGAAAAACTATTCACAGCAGTCACAATGACCTGTGTTCACGTTGCATTATGTAGAGGGCAATGTGGGATTTAAGTGAGTACAGATTGATCTGTCCACAGAAAGCTGAAGTCAGCTGCCTGGCATGGACCCTGATTAGAATGTGCTGGCCGGGTGAGATCACTCGTTCCAACGATCCTGCATTCCTCTGCTGCTCTGTCAGTGCATTCCAGACATGATTGCTGGGACGCCTGTCATGACTGCTCGCAGTTCAGCCTGTCATACCTGTATTCTGACCTCACTATATAACAGAGACAGGACTGAGATCAGGACTGTGTCATCATCCTCAAAATAGAAACACTGAGAGCTTCTGTTTCCCTACTAACCCTTATGGATTTATGTAGGAGGCACACAGACATATGAACATGATCCTATGTTTATGCATTTGTGTCAGTGCTCTGCACAAATTCAACAAATTTACAACTATATAAGGACTTTTTATCTATCTATCTATCTATCTATCTATCTATCTATCTATCTATCTATCTATCTATCTATCTATCTATCTATCTATCTATCTATCCATTTCAAATATTGTAGTAATGAGAATGGGGCGGTTGCCAAGCTGTCAACGTATTAAAAAATAAGTGAATTGTTGTTAAATAGAGTAATTTAAGGCTGAGATTTCAAATAAATAAATAAATAAAAACATATATCGTTGTATTGTTGTGAACTTTTTTTCTCTTTTTTTTATTTTGGGGTAAACTATGACTTAGGTATGTTAGCATAGTAGACTAATATACATTTAAAATGTAAATAATAAATCAATAAATCATGTATATATTAGCCTATTATGTTAATAGATTTCATTCATTGACTATGCCTTGGACATAGCAGGCTACTTGTAGCTTAAATATATATTGCAAAGAAGAGTAAAAAAAAGCATTGGTCTTTTTAAACATTAATATTATTGTTTTATTTATTTATTGTTTCTTGCAGTAATAACAAAAGGGGGTTGCTTAATTGTTAATATTTGAAAAATGTTGGTGTTTAAGTAGGCCTAGCCTAAATTAATTAGAGGCTGAAATTAACATAGAAAGATAGATAGATACTATCTTATTATTTACTTTATTTAGTAAATAATCATATTTAAATGTTACAAATTAAATACATACTTTCTATCACATAGATAGATTTTTGTTGTTATTGCTGTGATCCTGAGCTTATTTTTTATTTCGTTCTTTAATTTTTTTATTAACGTCCCAATGTGCAAACTATCCACCCTATCTGCCCTAAATAGTATTGAAAATTACTAATATCACATAGAATTTAGGATTGGTATGCACATTGGGACGCAGGCTTGGACGTGTTTGCATGATGTTAGGGTAACGCATTGAAGCATACTGCAGTGAAGAGGAAATAAGCCTCGTCTGTTAGCATGATGTTAGTGATCGTGCTGCAGGATGCGTGAGAATGAGACGAGTGTTGAGCGGTGACAGCAGCGGGAGGGTGGATCATGGGAGCGCAGCGGGATCTTCCATCTGTCTGCGGCGTGGAGCAGCGCCTTCACCGCGGAAACACGAATGCGATTGGGGCAAAGAGCGTTGCTTATAATCGACGCCCAAACACGAAAACTAATCTTACGACGCCCGTATTAATCTGAGCTCAATTGAATTAGACTAATCCCTAGACAGGTTCATTTGTGCGCTACTGATACGCGGCGTCGCAATGCGCCCGTCATGTGAAGGATATGCGGGGTTAAGCATTGCGCGTCGCTGATGCTGATCTGGGATCAGACTCCCCCTCACATCGTGATGCGCCCAAAGAGTCGTGCCCGGAAATCGTTTCCCACATGCCCCCACTCAACCCCCCAGGACACTTAAAGCTATTGGCCATGCAGGTTGCATTTGTTTGCACTACAACCCAGATAGTGACTAATTACTTGCAAAACAAAACGAATGGCATTTATTTGCATTTTCATTTACACCAGTCTCCTGAGGTGTGGTTCATTTTTTGCACTTTTTGTGGTGCATAAAAATGTAAAATTAACTATTGTATAATAGACATTTGATAATGCAGTGTGCATGACAGAAAAAAAGCATGAGGGGTCACTTCTGCCTTTAGCATGTCATGTGCCAGTTTGAAGTCAGTGCCACACACTTCCAATTAGTCCAGAGGTTGAAATTCGTTCTCCCTGTAAAGTCATGGCATGATTCCAGCACACGTTATATAAGGCAGCAACCTTTCTATCTCAGTTTAAGAATAGCTGCACTTTAAAATCTAATTTAACTTTGTACATTGCATGTCAACTAGCAATGAATTATAACATGTGTGTTCATGTAAATGTAAATTATTTGTAAAGAACATTTAAAAAATCTAAAGAACCCTTTTCACTATAATGAACCTTATGTGGAATATACACTCTTAAGAATAAAGGTTCTTTATTGGCATTGATGGTTCCATGAAGAACCTTTAACATTTTTAGTTTAAAAAAAAAAAAAAAAAAAAAAATATATATATA
>NW_015505408.1:429017-517639 GCF_001515645.1 Sinocyclocheilus grahami
TATATATATATATATATATATATATATATATATATATTTAAAATACATTTATTAAATACAATTATAAACACTATTTATTAAAATACATAAATACACATTATTTCATACAAGGTATAGTTCAAATCTATTAACATATTTACTGACATATCGTTCATGTTCATGTCACAGTCTTCAGCCGGTGTGCCCAGGAGGGCCACCAGATGACTGTGTTCTGGGAGCACATGGCTTGTGTTGTGTTTGTCTGTTGCCATGTGCTCTCTCCTGTCTATTGTCTGGCCCCTCCCATCTTGTTACCTCGTTATTGTTTTAGTTGCTCCACCTGTGTCTCCCTCGTTAGCCTCCTCGTTTGGTTCCTATTTATTCTCCTTGTGTCTGCCGTCCTGTGCTGATCCGTCATTTCTCATTGTGTGTGTTTCGTGTCTGCATGTGTGCAGCTTTAGGCCTGCCTGTCTGTTTTTCCCCCTCGGGGTGGTTTGAGTTTGTTTTTGTTTCATTTTTTTACTAAAATAAAATACCATTTCTCCAGCGATTGAGTCCTCGTTTCATCTCCCCGCACACAAAATGTTATTTAGATTATTAAAATGTTCTTCACACTAAGAAAAAAATGGTTCTTTTAAAGAGCTTTTCACTGAAAGTTTCTTTGAGGATTCCAAAATGGTTCTTCTGTGGAATCATTGCACACACAAAAAAGGGATATATAGAAATATAGGAATGGGGCCCTATATATTTGCACACATTTACCTAGATCAGCCTTGAGGTTCCTTTTTTTGTTGTGATGCTTGCTGCTGCACAATGATGCCCCACAGTTGTGTCCAACATTTCAACATTTTTCATGTACATGTTATAATGGCTTTCTTTCATGCTGTAGACCACGAAATAGCAATTGATTTACAGTTTTCACAAAAACAATATAAATTATAAAATGATAAACCTCACAACTGAGCCTTTAAACCATTTTTTAAGAAAATGGTAAATATAAATCATGATATTAATTTAAAACGGGGTTATGTGTGTGAATTTTGCATTGGTCTGAACAAAAAATGCAGATGGGATTATTGAAAATGCACATTCATTCTCTGCCAGCAGGAAGCGCTTTTGGAACATCAGAAATACAGCGGTTTCCCCGGTAACGGCTGTAAACAAAGGCTGCTCATAAACGCTACTTTATCAGATCAAATGAAAATGCAAAACTTTTCTGAAGAAAGTCGGTTCCCTTCAGAGATTCATTCATATAAAAACTTTAATTAGTGAGAATGAGAAAAATATAGCCTATATTGAGGAGGAAAGTCCACTGAAGAGTTACGAGCGTAAGCCTGTGTGCCGAAGGCTGTCTAATTCTAAACTTTAAAATACACTTCTTTTTGTTATTTTAACTAAAAAGCAAAAAACAAATCCCGCACACTATCTATGTAAAAAATATCAAAATATTTATTGACTATGTTTCGGTCACATGACCTTCATCAGGAATTTTTTTTCCGTTCTTTTTTAGTTATTTTAACTACAAATTTAAATTAAAATGAAAAAATAATGAAATGGAAATTATACATTTACACACCTAAGGATTATATCAACCAAACAAGTAACTGCGTATGCGTCCTCTACTTGGGTCCTTCTCATAAATGAGTAAGCGGCATTTAAAACAAGGAACATATAATATGCGCTGTTGCTCAATATTTAATTACAGCTTCAGATACATGATATTTTAATTTGCTACAAGCAGGATACAAGAGAAGTGTGTTCAACTCGGACACACAGACAGTTGTCGTGGTGATAAACACTGTAAAAAGCAACCATTCTCATGTCAGCGCTTAATGCGCATCTCGTATATGAAAAGCATTTTAGGGGTCCCTTGGCTTTTGGGGGCCCAAGGCAGTCGCCTACCTTTGCCTAATGGGTAAGTCCGCCTCTGTTCCTATCCTTCCCCATAGACTGCTATTGTAAATGCATTACTGTAAACATGTTTGTTTGTTTTTTTAACAAAATTCTGAAATAATTTTCTGGGGTAATTCTAGTTTGAATGCTTTCATTATTGTCCAAATCAAACCTCAAGGTCATTGACGAGGTCTTGTGGAAAGTTCACACCTCAAAGCTCCTTCTTGCTCTGATATTTATTACCAAATGTCTGCTAGATCAGCTGGTGAGGGAGCATTATCTGTCCTTCCTCCCTCGTTTCCAGCTCTGAGAACAGCCAGTAACTGCGTATGCGTCCTCTACTTGGGTCCTTCTCATAAATGAGTAAGCGGCATTTAAAACAAGGAACATATAATATGCGCTGTTGCTCAATATTTAATTACAGCTTCAGATACATGATATTTTCATTTGCTACAAGCAGGATACAAGAGAAGTGTGTTCAACTCGGACACGCAGACAGTTGTCGTGGTGATAAACACTGTAAAAAGCAACCATTCTCATGTCAGCGCTTAATGCGCATCTCGTATATGAAAAGCATTTTAGGGGTCCCTTGGCTTTTGGGGGCCCAAGGCAGTCGCCTACCTTTGCCTAATGGGTAAGTCCGCCTCTGTTCCTATCCTTCCCCATAGACTGCTATTGTAAATGCATTACTGTAAACATGTTTGTTTGTTTTTTTAACAAAATTCTGAAATAATTTTCTGGGGTAATTCTAGTTTGAATGCTTTCATTATTGTCCAAATCAAACCTCAAGGTCATTGACGAGGTCTTGTGGAAAGTTCACACCTCAAAGCTCCTTCTTGCTCTGATATTTATACCAAATGTCTGCTAGATCAGCTGGTGAGGGAGCATTATCTGTCCTTCCTCCCTCGTTTCCAGCTCTGAGAACAGCCAGTGCCTCTTTCCTGCAGGATGAGGAGATCATAATGAAGTGCGGAGAGGTTGTGCGCTAGCCTTGGCTGTGCCTCCGCTCTCTATTCTTTCTCTCGCCTCTGTGGGCTCTGTGTGACTCATTGTCATGCCACTGAGTCCTGGCCGGCCGGTTTGTTCTCAGGTCTTGCTCTCTGCTGTGGGTCGGAACTGGGACAATGTGCCTTTGTCATTTGAGCCATGTTCACTTCCTGTCCCGCAGCCTCACTGTAGGACGAGAGCAGAGACAAATGATTCCCATGTGAAAAATATCTTACAGCTTCCACTTAACAATGATATTAAAATGGACATGAAGTGCACAACAATAGATTAGTGCACTTTAGTGTCTTTTTTAGCTGAACAGGTGACACCATAGACTGTTTGTCCTAACCGTTCACACATACAATGATTTGCAGTGACAATAGGAAAGTCATTTGTTTTCAGTGAGAGTTTGTGATGTGAAGTTGGCATGAAACAAAAGTGAAAAACCTTTTATGCAAACTGACCTTTTAGCAGAAACCAGATGCATCAACTATAAATGGGCTGTGATACTGTAATTGTGTGCCAGCAAGATAGAAAATAATATCAAATGCATGTAGTGTTAAATAAGGTACTCTAAAAAAGAATTATTTATTAGCTACTAATTACATCTTCAACCGTGTAATTGCATTACTGTACTAATTATTCTCTCTAAAAAATATTTAGGCATTTACTAATTACTTTCTAAATCCCATATCAACCTAGTCCAGTTGCACAATACAAGGATAGACACGAAACTGCTCTTTTAATTCTTTTGAATAAATAATATAAAACTGCATAAATTATTCTTGAACTGCCCAAAATATTTAAAGGGAGAAATTTACATTAAAAACATGCATTTACATAGATGTAAAATTTGTATGTTTAATTCACTACTGTTTTATATAGAGTTGTTAAATGGAGTAACTGTAATTAAATTGCAAAAAAAATAAAGAATAATCCCTTACTTTACTAAAGTAATTGATTACTTTGTAATGCACTGCACCCACTGCATGCATGGATAGAATAACAATTCTGTATGGAAATTGTCAGCATTTAATTATGTGTTTAAATAATTCAAATTGTTTGCATTAATAAATGTTTTATGCATTAATAACTGCTCATTTGGTTTATCACTGAAATGTATAGAATTTTAAATAATTTTTTTCTCTTCCAAATGTTAATATTTTTTTCCCTTCAAGTCAACGTGCACATATCTTAATCTATTTATTTTTTTATAGTTTTAATTATAATTTTCGAGGTAATTAAAAAATATATGTTTTTCATTATTTAAATAATAAATATTCAAAAAAATTGAATTAATATTAATGAATAATACTTCATTATGACATTGGTACTCCCCAAATTTTAGAATAATTTTAATTAAATTATGCATGATAAGGTTAAAAAATCTTTAACTTGAAAATTATAATTAAAACTTTTTAAGATGATTTAATTCATTAAATGATACATTTTGCAGGAGTCCTTCATAACATTTGCAAATGCTACTAAGAAGCCAATGATGGGTCATTATCACTCATGCACTTTCAGTAACTCTGGGCCCAACAAAATACTCCTGCCACATTACATTGATCTCCATCTAGGACTAGATCATGTTTCCAAGTTCGGATTTTCTTGATGAACTCAAAGACCTTGTGCTGCTCCAGGAACATTCTCTTATGTCCCTGCCGTGGTACTTGTCTTCCAGGAAATCAGGGTCAGTTAGCACTTTGCTCTTTAACTGAGCACACTTTGTTTAGAGAGAGACTGGGAACCTGTTTGGAGAAAGATAAGGGTGCGTTTACAGTTCATTGGACACATGTGCTGATTTGACTAATCTAAGATCCTCCAAGCGCATCTGTGAATGTCATTGCATGCTGGAGAACTATAGCAATGCGAGACATTCCTTCAGTGTTTTTATCTTGAATCTTCTATTATTCTTACGCCAAATGACTAAGCATGTGACTACGTCAGAAAGAGTGTGAAATGTGTGAAAGCGATAATAAACTGTAAAACACTCAAAAAACCTTTTAACTAATTAATCAAATCAACAAATTAGAATTCAGAGATCCAGATAGAAAGCTTTCAGAACAATCATCTCTATGATCTAAATCATTAATATTACTTTGCCATTAGTTCAAGATATTCATGAAGAGCTTCTCTATTGCTAGGGTGGCCATTTCTGTAACATTAAAAAGGAGAACACTTCACAGGATTTGTGAAGCCAGGATGAAAACTGAAAAATAATAAACCAGCAACATTTCCATTTAAGGATGATATTTCCCCCCTTAAATAGATTTCTAGGGACATTTTTTGATCTTTATAAAGGCACATTTTTCAGCCTAATTAAATGTATGCGTCATTTTTCATGCAACTGTATGTATTTATTTAATAAATGCAATTAGGATTTGCAATTGAGACACCAGAGTTGCTACAATCAAATGAAATCAATGTCAACAAAATCCAGCTTTGCACTGCAGAAAGTGCACTTCAGGTGGCTTTTATATGTATTTACAAAGATTGTTTGATGCAGCTCAAAGATGGCATGAATGCATTTACACTGCAGTTCATTTTAGGAAATTAATGTTTTAAATATAAAATACACTGAATATAGAACTGTGAAATGATACTCACTAGTAGATCCTAATGAGTTACTAATTTTGGAGCTGCATAGTATACTACTCTTGCTATTTATGCAGTACATGCTAAAAAAAAATAGCAAGACTAGCATACTAGTATGCTCTTTTGAATTTAACTTAGCATGTGCTGATAGGGGGACATGGAATTTTAAAACCAGATGAATTTGGCCACTCTATTGCAATCTGTAGAAACATACACAACTGATAGTGGTTCTCTTGTTTAATGAAGACAGGACGTTTTATGCTCTTGAAAGCACTTTTGAGATTAACTATCAAAGCCAAACATCAGATCTGGCCAGTTTTCTGAGACACAGTTAGCACTCAGTACTGCCAAATCATCACAGCAACAGGCATACTCAGCTTTTTGCATGTGTAGGTTGTTGGTCAAGAGGGTGTAACTGTTTATAAGATATGCCCTTTAGTAAGTTCAGTGCTGATGTGTCAGTACTCGTCCATGGGAATTTCTCCTTAAACTTGTCTTAAAATATGGTTTAAACATCCCAGCAACTTTTGGTCGTCTCTCAGCCAACACTGTGGGTTCACCGTCAGTAGGGTTGTGTGGGAAAAGAGTGGGAAACGAGGGCGTATGAGACATGAAAGGAAAAGATTAAATGAGAACGGAGGCATAAAGAATGCAGAAGCAAATATGTTTCTGAGACTTTGGCTCGGGAAAGCGGGAGGCCTGAAAGGGAGGAGCGGACACAAACAAAACCTCCTTAACACCCAAGGTTTCCAGTGGGATTTTTCTAAACTTTAAGATCTGGGTTTTGTCTGTATGCTACGAAAAAAACAATGCCAAATGAAACAAGCTGAACTGAAACCAAAACCTTTCCATGGTTGATTGCTCAGGGGCAGTTTCCTTCAGATCACATTGACTGTAAACAGGCCCACGCGGTGCCTCCACCTTTTCCATAGAAAAAAAAAATTCACATAATTCCTAGTCATGTGCAAAGTTGTATACATACCCCATCCCTTGCATATTTGTAAATATTTCTCTTATATCATTTCACCTTCATCTAACAATAACCAAGTATTGCTCTCAGCTTTATTGAACATATTTTAATGCTTAAACCTATTCTGAAGACTCTGGAGTAGTAAAACTGTTTTCAAGGAACATAAAATAGTAGTTTCATTCTTTCGATTCTTTCATTGAATACCATGCACGCTGTTAACATTTGTATCACAACCGCTGCTTCAACCGTTTTCAAATTCCACACTGATGAGTCATGAAGGATCGCTGATGCGTGAAAATAATTCCCATCGTGTAGGGAATCCCGTCACTCGGTTTCTACACAACTACACAACGCCCTGTTTGCTTGAGGTAACACCAGTGACATTACGTTCCTGTCCTTGAGCTGCTACCTGCGTTAATACACTACTTCAGACATCGCTCTTTGCCACCGTGGGTGGAACAGAGCATCCTTTTGCATACAGTTCTCACGCTTTTAGGGAATCCCTCCCTTCTATTTTTAGCAGAAGGCCTGGCGCTTGGGTCTTTAAGTGAATGACTGACATGTAAGGCATTTAAGGATCTTATCTGCTCAGCCACACAGTCAGAGTACATTAATGGACAACATCACTGTTACGGCAGGCATCACCGTTATTTTAATACACCCCAGCAACCACATAGCAACAATGCCATAGACCAATGCCATACAAAACACCCAAAATTCTCCATATCAATTTGCTAAAACCACCTAAACACCTTAGCAACCGCATAACCCTGGTAAACACCCACAAAACCCTACAAAGTTTTGCACATGGAAGCACTACTTAAATTTTCTCCAAATATAAAAATCTAGTTAACCTTATCTGCAGTGCTGGGTAGTAACTGATTAGATGTAATCTAGATTACATAATCAGATAATTAGAGTATATTAACTTTTAAAATACTTATAATCAGATTACAGTTACTTTTTATGGATTACATGATAACATATTCACACAATGGTAGTAAATTATTCATAATTTATTGATTTTCCCTAATTATTATTTTTTTCTCTTTTAAAAATTCCTTTCCAAGTGTTTAAATTAGTGCTGTCGATTTAATCGCATCCAAAATAAAAGTTTTTGTTTACATAATATATGTGTGTGTATTTACATGTATATATTTATATTCATATAATTTATATCATATATTTAATATATAAAAGTTACATATTTTTCTTAAATATATACATGCATGTGTGTGTATATAAATATACACAATACACACACATATATTATGTAAACGAAAACTTTTATTTTGGATGCAGTTAATCACGATTAATCATTTGACAGCACTATTTTAAAGTATTTTTATTTTACATTTTTATGATTTAATTAATTATTAGTTTGTTTGTTTGTTTTTCTGCAGCCCACTGCAGTTCTTACATTAAGCCCAGTTTGGGAAACCCTGGTGTAATGCAACGTTTAATGCATTTTATGATGTTGAGATATACAGTGGTGTGAAAAAGTGTTGGCCCCCTTCCTGTTTTTTAAATTTTTTGCATATTTGTCACACTTAAAAGATTCAGATCATCAAACAAATTTTAATATTACACAAAGATAATGCAAGTAAATACAAAATGCAGTTTTTAAAGGATTTTTCTTTCTCTTTTTCTCTTTTCTTTTTCTAACAATATGGTAGTTCAATGGTAAGTTTAAAACAAGTTTGATTTAAAAAAAAGTAATCTAAAAAGTAACCGGAATGCATTACCTAAAGTGAGTAACCTAGATAGCATTACTAACTACAGTGTTTTCATAAAGTAATCTTTAATCAGTAACAGACCACAATGTGTAAGTAATCTACCCAGCTCTGTTTATCAGTTTCTATCTTTGGCCTTGTATAATTTATCCCCTGCAAAAAGTACTTTGATTTCCCTCTATTGCTGCTGGTAGTGATAAGTGAGCGTATCCTGCATTACCTCTTACCTTCTCACGTGCCTGTTTATGCATCTTGTGGTAGGGGACAAAGTTGGGAGAGTGATTTATATCAGCTGAGAAAGAAGAACTGCTGACAGCTCTGGGAAACCCTTCCTTTCTGTTCCTCTTGCAGCAGCTGGAAAAGTGTGTGTGAAACAGAGGGGGAGTCTTGTGTGTGTCCGCTGAAATTAATGGCATGTGCAGTGGGAAAGTGGATGATCTGTACATTTAGTTCTTGTTGTTCATATAATGAAAACCTCTCTGTACAAATCATGCTGAGCTCACATGCCCCAAGTGTGCATAGATCAGCATGTGATACTCGTGAGGAAAGTATGCGCAGATTCCAGCCTCTCCCTACAGCATGCGGCTCCCACACCCTGCAGTATTTGCCCCACTGGAGAACGGTTTTGTGTCTACCGTTACCCATACGTTGTTGTATTGCAGTGGCTATATAATGCAATATAATGTTGTGCTGTAATTGATATCGTTCTCTGTCTCCTCATCGTGCCTTTGATCATTATCGCGTTTCGCACGTGTCCTGTGGAGTTGGGTGGATATGCTTTGACCTACACACCTCTGGGCTTTAAATCTGTGTCATATTTACAGGCTTTTAGGTATCCTGATGCAGTTCATTTGATTGTCCTGTGATAAAAGCTGACCCAGGATTTAGTCAGCAAAATTAAAACTGTTGTCAAAAGCACTGGTAGCCTACTTTGGTACCAAGTCGATAATTATATCATTTCTGCATTACCAGTCATACCGAGTCGATCCAATACCCGCTGATGTGCGCGCTCTGTGAAGAGCATCAAAGGTTTCTAATTACAACATGTTTTGAAGTGTTGAGCATTGTAGCCAATCACAGACATATTTGTGACCCTGGACCACAAAACCAGTCTTAAGTGTCAATTTTTCAAAATTGAGATTTATACATCATCTGAAAGCTGAATAAATATGTTATTTGTTATGATAGGACAATATTTGGCTGAGATACAGCAATTTGAAAATCAGGAATCTGAGCGTGCAAAGAAATCAAAATACTGAGAAAATCACGTTTAAAGTTGTCTAAATGAAGTCCTTAGCAATGCATATTACTTATCAAAAATTAGTAAAAAGTTTTTATATATTTACGGTAGGAAATTTACAAAATATCTTCATGTAACATAATCTTTACTTAATATTCTAATGATTTTTGGCATAAAAGAAAAATCTATAATTTTGACCCATACAATATATTTGTGGCTATTGCTACAAATATACCCCAGCGACTTAAGATTGGTTTTGTGCTCCAGGGTCACATTTGTTAAGCGTGTGAAAGCGATGGCCAATCAGAGGCGTTCAAGTCAGAATCCACTGAGTTTGTTCTGTGTGAACTCTGCACACTCGCCAATCATTTAACTATAACCAGCAAAGTATAAACAATGTAAATAAGCAATTCATTATGCACAACACATGTTAATATTTTATTGTGTTATTTACTTGTCATTTTTAATAGCATTTAATATAAATATATATATTAATATATAACTATTAAAATAATAAAATAGTTGCAATAGTTATTGCTAAGATACCAATATTAGTACCGAGAATCTTTAAATTTGACTGGTATTGATACCGATCACTGAAATGTTGGTGCTGGGACAACAGAAGTCTCAGGATTTCTGCATCGTAGCGAAAGTGTTTGGGGGTCAGGGCGAGGTGAGCAGCTCTGCTCTGTGACCCTCACAGGCCCCAGTGTCACTACCATCTTCCTGTTCCTGCTCATTAAAGCACAGGACATGGAGGAGAGTGCGAGTGGGAGGAGAACAGATCAGAGGAGAGAGAATCAAATCCCCCAGCCTAGTTCCTGTGTGTCTGTCCTTCTTGTTTTCCTGATGATATTCACACACACACAAAAACACACGTTGTTGCTGCAGATATAGTGCATGGTAACTTACTCTCAGATGTCCGCCCTCTGTTCTGCAGGAGCCAGTAGCTAATCTCATTTTTGCACCAAAGAACTAGTTCTGGGTTGGAAAATTCAGCACTGGCCTAGCTCATAAACATCTGATCTCTGATTAAGTAACTAATGTCAGGGGCCGAGAACCTAGTCTCATAGATATGATATTAACATTCATCCTTGGTGGTCCATACGGCAAAAAATTCCTACATTTTGGTTAAATGCAAATGTGGATGTAATATCTTACTAGAGATCAAAACTAGATGTATAGTGATTTACAATGACAAAATGTAAAGTATGTTCCTTGCTGATTTCTATTCAAACATTTTATTTGTTCACTGTGTTATAGATAACAAATTAAATTTGATTCAAATGTGACATATGTGAATGTACAGTATGTTCTTGGATTGAAATATATGAAGGGCAATATATTTTTAAATGCTTTTTAAAAATATATATTCATATTTTTAAAAATACATTTTTGAAAATATAGAAAATATATTTATGTATTTATATATATATATATATATTTTGAAATGTATGTAAAAATATATTTGAAAATATATATTTTTTGCCATATAGGGCACTAAACACACCATGCATTTTCTGGGAATCAAACATATGATATTAGCATTGCTACTAGCAATCTCTACCACTTGAGATGCAATAATAAAAAGGGTCCAAAACAAGGCCCAAAACTAATGTGATTCCATGATGGAGACCACATTTGGAGGCTGTCTATCTCACCTGGCCAGTTCTGAGAAATGTGCAGTGTGCAGACCCTTTGATCCGGATTTTGTTATGTGAGAATATTTGCATTGAACTAAAGCGTAGCCTGTAAGTGCTGTATGAGTCAGAGGATCTCTTGAAGTGTGCGAAAGGTGTTTACAGGTGGACTATTATTCATAAGATGCCTGTGGTGGGATTGTTTGTTTAAACACATTGTGCTGCCATTGGTTCCTCAGCCATATTAAAGGTTTTGGATCCAAAAATAGATCGTATGCTCAGCATTCTTGGTTGATGACAGCATTGATCAGTTATAAATGAACGAGCATGTGAAGCTTACAATTCTTCCCTTTGTGTGTCAGGGTTTGCCCAATATGTGTTCAGGATCCACCTAGAAAACCCACCCACAGGTGTACCAGGATAGATCGGTGACTCACATCAGTACCGGGATCCTGACATCAGGAACAGGAATGTGCCTTTCTTTGTACTGAAACAGGTTTCGGTGAAGTCTCCTGTTTCTTAAGTCTTTTTCCTAAGAAAGTCTTTGCACTTCTGCTGCAGTTGCTTCACATGACAGTGTAGCAGCCATGTGTAGCACACCATGTGTAGCAGAGTTCAGCATCTCCGTTCGAGATTAGCACAAATAAATTAGACATTACTCATGATGGCAAAATGATTAGTTATTATCAGTTTTTATTTTAGAATGTTATTCATCTCAGTCACATTTGGAATAATTTTAGTGTTGTCAAAAAAGCACCGGTACCGGTATTAAGCCGATACTTACATTTTCTATAGTACCTAGTCAATTTGATACCCACTTATGTGTGGCTGTGCATATTTGTGACACCTGTGCATATTTGTGAGCTTTAATTAGAGTGTCAAAGGTTTGTAATTACAATATGTTTAAAGCGTTGAGCACTGTAGCCAATCACAGACATGTCTGTTGAGCACAAATAAATTAGACATTACTCATGATGGCAAAATGATTAGTTATTATCAGTTTTTATTTTAGAATGTTATTCATCTCAGTCACATTTGGAATAATTTTAGTGTTGTCAAAAAAGCACCGGTACCGGTATTAAGCCGATACTTACATTTTCTATAGTACCTAGTCAATTTGATACCCACTTATGTGTGGCTGTGCATATTTGTGACACCTGTGCGTATTTGTGAGCTTTAATTAGAGTGTCAAAGGTTTGTAATTACAATATGTTTTAAAGCGTTGAGCACTGTAGCCAATCACAGACATGTCTGTTGAGCATGTCTCAACGCGATGGCCAATCAGAGGCATTTAAGTCAGAATTCACTGGGTTTGTTCAGTGTGAGCTTTGCGCACTCGCAAATCGTTTCACTATAACCAACAAAGTATAAATGTAAGTAAGAGATTTTTTTTTTATTGTAACAGGAGTTTTCTCTTAGTCAGTGAGCTCGCGCTGCGGCTGAACGAGCCCGGTCTCATGAAAATGCATATAAATAGTACGCCAAATGAAAACTCGTGGTATTGATATGCAAAAATTGACTTTGGCGTGCATATAATACGCAGTTTTCGCTTACTTAATTGAACAACATTTGAAGGCTATGTGCTATTTTAATGCATTATTTACTTTTAAATATTATTAGCATTAATAATTAACTAACATCATTAATTTAATATTTATTTTTTAAATCGTTAAAGCTGCAGTCCGTAACTTTTTTTTGGTCAAAAATTATCCGAAATCAATATTTGAGCAAATACATAACCAGCCAGTGTTCAAAACTATCGCCTAACTTTAGCCCGATTCACAACGGTTAGCTTATAATAATGTTTTCTAAATTGAGTGGTACGGGTAGGTTTTCGAGGGAAATTCGAGCATGGCACTGCGTCATTACTTCACGTCTGTAAACATAAAGAAGTTGTCCCGGCTACTAGGCTATCGCATGTGAGGATCCTGCGGGTGGCGGATCGTTTATAGCCTTTTCTCACGGCAGCCAGAATAATTAAATGTATCATTTTGATGGCGGATTGTAATCCATAAAGGATTATGTGTTTATGAAACACATGTGAATGAAATTAAATTATATTCCAGTTAATTTTAGTGTTGTCAAAAAAGCACCGGTACCGGTATTAAGCCGATACTTACATTTTCTATAGTACCTAGTCAATTTGATACCCACTTATGTGTGGCTGTGCATATTTGTGACACCTGTGCGTATTTGTGAGCTTTAATTAGAGTGTCAAAGGTTTGTAATTACAATATGTTTTAAAGCGTTGAGCACTGTAGCCAATCACAGACATGTCTGTTGAGCATGTCTCAACGCGATGGCCAATCAGAGGCATTTAAGTCAGAATTCACTGGGTTTGTTCAGTGTGAGCTTTGCGCACTCGCAAATCGTTTCACTATAACCAACAAAGTATAAATGTAAGTAAGAGATTTTTTTTTTATTGTAACAGGAGTTTTCTCTTAGTCAGTGAGCTCGCGCTGCGGCTGAACGAGCCCGGTCTCATGAAAATGCATATAAATAGTACGCCAAATGAAAACTCGTGGTATTGATATGCAAAAATTGACTTTGGCGTGCATATAATACGCAGTTTTCGCTTACTTAATTGAACAACATTTGAAGGCTATGTGCTATTTTAATGCATTATTTACTTTTAAATATTATTAGCATTAATAATTAACTAACATCATTAATTTAATATTTATTTTTTAAATCGTTAAAGCTGCAGTCCGTAACTTTTTTTTGGTCAAAAATTATCCGAAATCAATATTTGAGCAAATGCATAACCAGCCAGTGTTCAAAACTATCGCCTAACTTTAGCCCGATTCACAACGGTTAGCTTATAATAATGTTTTCTAAGTTGAGTGGTACGGGTAGGTTTTCGAGGGAAATTCGAGCATGGCACTGCGTCATTACTTCACGTCTGTAAACATAAAGAAGTTGTCCTGGCTACTAGGCTATCGCATGTGAGGATCCTGCGGGTGGCGGATCGTTTATAGCCTTTTCTCACGGCAGCCAGAATAATTAAATGTATCATTTTGATGGCGGATTGTAATCCATAAAGGATTATGTGTTTATGAAACACATGTGAATGAAATTAAATTATATTCCAGTTATAAATGTGCTTCTGATTACAGATAGCCTGGGATTACAAAGATTTGTATTTTAAAGAAAACCAGTTCAAAGGGAGCATAATTTGCTTTTTGGGTTAAATTGACAATTAGATTAGACAGAAATTGAAATCTACACGCTAATACACACTATACTCATAGTCACCAATGCTGATGTTGTTAACATTAATCATTTGAGAATAAAGTATAACAGTAATAATAATTTGAACGGTTTGATGTGATATGAGCTAACCGATCTTTAGATTTAATCACCATTGGTAGCGAGATTTATTGTAATGCTTTTTTTCTCAGTTGGTCAGAACAAACGTGGAAGACTTGTTACTTGTTCAGATGGCAATATACGGGGAAAATTCTTATTTGGGCCATATTCCAAGACGTAGGCTAGAATCTGTGATTGCGATGTACAGTAAATATCCACACTGGTGCGGTGACTGACTGCCACACATACTCTTCAGAACATTAGATTAATCCGCGCTGGAGCCGTGCCGACTCACAACCCACCCAAGCTAGATAATTCAGCACACAGCTGCAATTCCAGGTTTTCAAACAGAGATGTCGACAAAGAGGCAAAACTTACGGACTGCAGCTTTAACTAAAAAAAACTATTAAAATAAAATAGTTACAACAGTTTTTGAAATGTACTGAAATTGGTGCAGAGAATCATGCAGTTTTACTAGTACTGGACATGAAAACACTAGTGGTGTTTGCTTAGGCAAGAATGAACAACCTGGCAACACCATAGCAGTAACTAGCAGAACACTGTATCACTGTGTCGGTAAATTGTACACAGGTAAGCACCACCTTTTCTTTGATCATTCATGTCAAAATAGACATGTGCAACAGCTAAACTCTTTCATATCTTGTAAAGAGTTATCCTGCATTTGTGATCTAATAAGCAAATCTGTCCAAACCCAGATCAGATGTGTGGCTCTCACTTGACTCACACCTGGCTCTTACAGGAAGCCAAAGGGAAACTTACCGGGGTCTCCCTTTCATGCTTCTTTGAACATATTCTCTTCAAACGCATAGTCTTACTGCACACTAAATTACTCACATACACCAGCTGCGTTCTGAATATTCACAATCATGACTCAGTGACAACTTCAATCTGACACTTCTTTCATTTCAAAGGGTTCCTGTGATCTGTACTTAAGGACCGAACTGAGAATACAAGTTTTTTTCTTCTTCAGTATTTGCCAGCAAACCAGCCCATGCTGACAAGTGTTTTTCAGTAGTGATTAGTCTTTGAGGGTCCTGGCTGTACATCAAGGCTGGGTGTTACCAGCAGACAGTCAGATGGAGTTTGATAAGAAGCCACGAGGCCCCTGTGTACGGCATTAGTCAGAGCAATTTTCTCAGTCTAATTCAATGACTGATTTATGAATTGCTAGTTTAAAGACCTGCAAATTGTCTTCAGCTGTTTATAAGTATCAGTTCTACAACTTATGTGTGGAAAGACGTTTGTCACCAAAGCGGCAAAGAATAAAGTCTTAAATTTGAAAGTTGGAATGCATTAACAGGAAGAGGAACTTTTTGAACGGAATTCTCTGAGGGATCTGTTTATTACCATAGAGTGCAAAGAATTAAACGTGACCAGATAACTCATCACTCACTTATCATTTACCGCAGTATCAGAACATCAGAAAAGCTCCTAAAGTCTCAGTAGAAGAGACAGATTGTGGATCAAACTGAGGATCAATCATTCTAGAAGACTGTGGATGCTTATAGCCAAAGCAACTTGCCTTGCTTCAAAGCACAACGTTTGCTCTACCAACCTCCTGTTTACCAGTCGTAATATTAGACTACCATGACTTGGATGGATGGATAGATAGATGAAGAAAGAGATGATGATCTGAAAGAGAATGACCGATTCCAAATTAGAAATATTTCCTACCTCTCCAGTCTTGCTGAAGATCTTCACAAACTGGGATTCTGGGGAGAAGGGGGTTTGGGGGGGGGGTTAAGATCCCTTAAATCCCAGTTATTAGATTAAATCCTGCTCGCTGAGTGTCACGTGAGGATGGACTGATGGACTAAAGCTCTGAAGAAATGAGACTTTGCTTCACTTTGTGACTGTGTAAATGATTAAAGTTATTATTCCAACACTCATTACAATCAGTAAGGTTTTGAATTCTCGCTCTTTTTCTTGTTTGCAACGGTTTGCAATGCCATATGTCAAGGCATACGTGAATATCGCTTCTAGTCTTAGTGTGTGATGCATGTATATTTTCAAATCTGACAGCATTGCAGCCAAAAGCATGCATGCTTCTTTGATGGAAATAGCTCCAATAAAAGCTGATGAATCATTAGTCAGAACGCCCTTGCACAAGCTGCTGCTGCTTTTGTGGGAGGTGATGAATATCTTGTTATATGCGATGTATTTTCTCTTCTTTGCTGCAGCCAGTCCAAAATTGCTGTGCACAATCCTGACTTTAGCTATTTGAATTCACAACAAATTAATTGCACGGTTTACTTTCATGGGGACCATTTCATTCGCAAAAGGAAGCAAGCAAGATAGTGGTGCAAACATTTTCAAAAAGGGAAGCTTAATTTTTTACATATTTTCCTAATAAAAACATGCTTAAACAAACCTAAAATGGTTTGCTAGTCTTGCTGGTTTTAGATGGTTTAAACTGGTCTTCCGGGCTTGCCTAGATGGTGTTTAGCTGGTTTATCTATGCAGCTAGTTGAAAAGTGCTCAGAATCCCTCTAAAACTCTTAAATAAACCAACATGACCAGCTAAAACCAACAAAACATTTTATGCTGGTTTAAGAAGTTGCAAGCCAGTTGTGAAGGATGCAATTGTGAAGGATGCAACAGACCCATACGATATAGAGCTTGATTACTGGATTGCAAAACACAGTGTAAATAGTTAGTCGTGATAGCGGGTGTTTGTGACCGAGATGGACTTTTAAGAAATCAATACAAGGCAGCACAGATGCTGATCTGATGTCTGTAGCACAGGAAGTCATGTCTGAAAGTCATTAACAGTCTGTCTGTAGCAGTGAGACCATGAGGAAGAAAGATCAGACTGCCATTAGCATTAGCACTAAACAGGGTCCTGTTTATACCATCTGGAAAGTCTCGCCCCTCAGCCATCTTGGCTCACAAGTCAGGGTTTTCCCTCCGTGAGTCACTGCCGACTGATAAACTTTCTCTCTCCCCTCTACCCCGCCACTTCTTTTACTTTTCTCTCGCCCACTCTCTCAGCAGACCGGGGTGTGCCCACAAGGAAGAGACAGAGACAGAGACGTTCAGGGAGTCACAGGGCTGAGCTACAGTCTGGGAGACTGGGAGGAGACAGACAGGCAGAAAAATTACACACAGGGCGGGATTTCCTTGTGACTGTCTCAAACCATGCAAACGCATGCAAATATTAGCAAATGGTTTTTCTTGCGAATGCAACTTTTGGGGTTTATACAAGTCTGTTTCCCCCAGGAACCGTTGACTGGTTAGTTGAGTCAGAGGTTTAAAAGCTACGTTGACTTTCAGTTAATCAGTTGTCGTTTGAACATCTGAATGAATGTTTCACTCTTTATCATCATCCCTGAAACATCCTGCACACCCTGTACACACACATCTGTGTCAGCAGACCATGACTTACCTCCAGTTTTTACATTTGTGTCATTTATCTAACAGCCAGGAGTCAGTAGTTGTTAATTAGTTGTTAATCCTAAATTATATAGGCTACTATACAATATGCACTATGTGCTGTATGGATTATATAAGGTTATTTTGTCATTCAACATCATAGTCATAGCTGTAACCATGAAGAGCATGAATTGTCCAACAAGCCACACTTAGTTTTTTCTGGTTAAGTGCATCATCCAGATATATTAGAAGTGTAATTTTCATTTTGGAATTTTCAGTGAACTCATTAATCACACCATTTATACTAAAAACACAGTGCATATGTATGTGAATTGGGACGCACCTAGAGTTCGCAGTGTACTTCACTACTTCCCTAATGTGTTTGACACTTAATGATCTAGAACAGAACATTTGTGCCTCATTCAGTGGGAATACCGTGTTTCTGATGAATATCTGGCCCACCAGAATGATTTGATTATCTATGCGATGATTTTCCTTGAATGGCTGATCTGTTGTGAAATGTAGTGGTGTAAACCATAAACGGATCTGAGAGTTCTTACTATTTGTGTCATATTATGGTGCTACACAGAGCTCATGTTTAATGTTTCAAATCTCTTGATGTTTAATTTCCGTTTGAATACTATTTAATTGTTGTTTTGCCCTGTTGAAAAAAACAGCATAGGCTGGTTAGGTATGTTTTGATGCTGGGATGCTGGTTTAAGCTGGTCCTTTTGCTGGTTTATGCTGGTCATGTGCTGGCAAAGGACCAGCTTAAACCAGCAAAGGACCAGCTTAAACCAGCATCCCAACGTCAAAACATACCTAACCAGCATTTGCTGTTTTTTTCTACAGGGAGTATATCACTTCATTAGCTTAGCATTTTAATGTTCTTCATTACAGTGTGTTTCTATACTTCTATATATAGCTTAGCAACATGCTATGTTATTCACTAGCATGTTACATTTATTAGAGTGGGAAGCCATTAGCTTAGCAATATGCTAATGTTTTTTATTAATATGTGTTTTATGCTTATCAGAGTACGATGTCATTAGCTACTTCATTAGATTAGCATGCTAATGTTCTTCACTACGGTGTGTTTCTATGCTTATCAAAGTATCATAACATTAGCTTAGCAACATGCTATGTTATTCACTCGCATGTATTACGTTTATTTGAGTAGCAAGGCAGCAATTTGCTAATGAGTATCAGGTCATTAGTTTTTCAAAATGCTAATACTTTTCCACTGTTATGCTTATTAGATTTTTATGTCATCATTACCCTAGCAACATGTCAATATTTTTCACTAGTATGTGTTTTTATGCTTATCTGAATGTAACGTCATTAGCAAACAACATGCTAATGTCAATTCTGAGTTTCCCATATTTGTGCTTTATGTATGAGAGCACTTTGTGGGGCATGCAGAGCTGTAGAGAATGTTTGAAATAGATGAGGTTTCATTTGAGTTAGCATGCTGCCTTAGAAGGTAGCTGCCTATGCATCATATTCAACATCATATTCATGTTCATATTAGACCGTTTCAAATTACAGCATCACCCTGTGCATACCGGTCGTGCATATTCAAGAAAACGAAAAAATGCACATATAAGCACACAGATCTGTAATCTATGTAGAACTCTGGCAGGAATATAAATTGAGTAACAAATTTACTGATTGAAGCAACACTTTCTTTGTGACAGCTACTGTGTAAAATGTCAAGGCAAATATTTTTCCTGAAGTGACGCATGTTGTTGCAGTGGTAAATGTGCTGCAGGCTGTGAGAAAGCTGATGTCTGCAGGATCGTGTCATGGCTGATCTCTGAGTTTCTGCTGACCACACAGTGAGATCAGTGTGTGTGTGTGTGCTTGTGTGTGGTCAGCAGCAGGTGTGTTGGCAGAGTGACGCTGTTAAATGACAACAGCTGCATGTCTTCTTTAAAAATTGGAGGTACCAGATTCGGTCACACCTGGCTGTCCTGTTTCTAACTAAACAGTTACACCATGGCTTGACCTCTTCACCCCCTCACTTCCCTAAACACAATCATTACAGAACTACGGACAGTGTGCAAATTATATTTCAAGGGGATAACAATTTCTGTGAATTTCTGGGTATTTTTCAGGGTTCAGTCTGGTAAAGTTTGGCTTGCTCTAATCAAAAGTTATTTTTTCATGTTTTTAGATTTATTAAAAGTTTGTTTTGTTGAGGTGGGGGTTGAGATATTTGAGTAGTTGATGCATAACATGTCCACTGAGTATATAGGGTACACAATTTATGAAGGAGAGTGCACTGAATATATTAAGTCCTGTATATGGTTACATTATTTTATCTTATGTTTTTCACAATCTTTTACTTACACTAGTTTATTTTAAATGGTTCTAGAGATTGATGAATGATTTTTTAAAAATGGTTTTAGATTAAGAGTACTATGCCACACTGCAGGACACGTCAGCTTTCCAATAGTATTTCACTACACCTGTTTGTTATATGTCAATCTGTATTAAAGCCATAATAATAATAGTACTTTTTGCAGCTGTACCAATCCTTATGCAATTTAAAAATATACAAAAAATGCCCCCAAAATATATTTGCTAAAATGTTTCAAAATATATTTTCTAACAATATATATTTTGGGCCTTTTTTGTAAATTTGAAGAAAATATTTAAAAATATATAAATGCATTTTTAAAGGCATTTTAAAATATATTTTGCCCTCCATATATTTAAATGCAAGAAAAAAACATTCACATGTCACATTATTTGTTGTCTTTTACACGTGTGAACAAATAACACATTTGAATGAAAAATACATAATGAATAAAGCCTAAATGTAGGCTACTGTAAGATTGGAAATGTATTTTATTGCCCCTGAAATACATTTTGAAATATATTTTGGTATATGAAGTTTGAAACTAAATATATTTTCCATTTCAAAAATATATTTAATTGAGCTGTTTACAGAAGGCAAAATTGGCCAAATTATTGCCCACATTTATACCTGATAATATCTCAAAAATGTGTTTAGTCTTCATGACCCTTTCTAATTTCCGACTAGTCACTATCAGTGTAGATACACTGCAGCTGTTTAGGACATCTCTCTGTCTCCGTTCTGTTTTCTGTGTAAATCAAGAGAAACTCAGATACTTGTAAATGCTACAAAACTCATTTTAGGCACTTTCACTTTGAAAGACACATCATGTGTCAGGTTTTCTCAAAGTTCCCAGATTAATCTTTCTCACTTTCAGAGTTTCATTTGTCTTGGACCCACAGCTGAGTTCAATCTAGAGACATCAACAACTCAAAAGTCTTCATTAATTATCCATGAACCAAACCAACCAGCTATGAGGGGAATCACAACATTACAAAATTTGATTCAAAGCAAGTATATGAAAATCAGTCAAAAAGAAAAAGGTATAAGACGGTACTTAATGGGTTTAATGAGGGAAATAACTACAATCCCATGAAGCACTAGGAATGACATAAACCAAAACTGACAGAAATATAAAACTATACATCTAAAATTCTTGCTTGTAGCCATAGAAACAATATATTTTCAGTTTATTGCATAATATACATGTATACAAATTACTTAAGTATTTAGAAAGCGACATAACTCGATTATGTCATTTGCGGTGCTTCATGGGAGTGGGCGGAGCTAAAGATCTTGTTTGGCGCTCTTTGCTCACTGCGACTCTCTGATTGGTGGAATTCTCTGTTCAGCATCAAAAGTAATGTATTTTTCCACCACAAATGGGTAGATTACTTTCAAATTGTAGTCTGTTACTGATTCCAAATTGTAGTTAGTAATGTAATCCATTACATTACACATTTTAGGTAACTACTCTTAGATTACTTTTAGATTACTTTTAACCTAACTGATTTATCACATTGATTTAAATAGGATAATCTTAAAAATATGGAACCCGACTCTATATCTGTGTGTGAATAAATAGAAACTGCTTTCATTGCGGTTTCTTGCTTTCAGAGTTGTCAGAGTGCACACTGTCTTGTTATGGCCAGAAATATCCCATTTAACATAATATCAGATATGATTGTTTCAGTGTGCAGCTCGGTACTAATTTAGAAGGCTGTGACATTTATGTGGGATCAGCGTTTGGGCATAGACACATATTTTTTATATCGAAAATGAGGGAGAAGGGAGAAGCTGTCTGGTCAATGCGTCCCCACATTTAGATCGGCGCCCTTCCGAGGAGGGTTTGATTGTGTACAGGCCAGATAGGCGTATTAGGGCGATTTGGGTTTAGCCAAAGTCTGTAGACGAACAAAACGATTTAAATATGGAGCTTCTCGCCGCATTTCTAACCTGAGAGGAGGGTTGTGTTGGAGGTGGTTATTACTCCTATGATGATCGGGTGGAAGCACTTTCTGTCCAGACACTTTCCCAGCCTGTGGCATGAGTGAGTCAGCCAGGGATCTTTCTGAGCGTCCATAAATAAGCAGATTAACATGTTTCCCAGTCGTAGCCACTGTACGCAAACCTGTCTGGAATGTTCTGGCCTTTCTGTTTTGCACATTCTTTCTCACCTTACTGAGCAGCTCTCCACTGGGAGCCATTGGAAAGGCTAAACATATCCTGAAAAATGGAGCAGGGATTCTGGTTTCTGGATGCCAGAGTTTCGGGCAGCAAGAGCAATTGTGGGACAATTGAATGAGTCAACTTTCCAGTGCTACTCTTCCATACCCCCATACAAAACCATGCACACACACACCACCCCTCCCGTCTTCTCTTTGTTGGTCAGAAAATAGGGCTAACAAGAGGGTGTGTGTGCATGGCAATGGGGTCGTTTCTATTTTTAGTGTCGGTAAGTTGCATTGAGTTAGCCCTGAGTTTGAGGTCGGGGGCTCAGTCTCTTTGATCATAATTATAACTCAGAAACTCTGGACACATAGCTACCAATTCAAGAGCAAAATATACAATGTCTTTAGAGCAATTTTGTCATCTTGACATTTTGTAAGCCTATCCTGCATTTTGCGTTTCTCAACTGTGCATTTAACTATATAGATTCTACAAGTTTGGAAAATACACAGAGCACACGAATCTAACTATTCTGGTTTTGTTAGGCAGAATGACACAAACTTACAAGATTTTGCGTCTGTGTTGTGGTGTGAGAAAGTTGGTTTGTTTTGTGTTTATAGCAATGCACTTTCCATGGAAGTCTATGGGGCAAGGCATGGCACCAATCTGAAAAAAAGTGCATTTTAAAATTGTCTAAATTATGATTTTGTTCAGTTCAGTCTAAGAGCAAGTGTCAACTGGGGCAAAAAAGTTTTAACAGTATTTTCACTTTTAATAGTATTAGTAAAAGTTTAAATAGTATTTTCACTTGAAAGCAGAGAGTTGATGTCTAGATATTGACTAGCTGCAGAAATTATTGTGAGTTAGTACATAACAGAAAATATGATACATATATATATATAAAAAAAACATTAAACTGTACTCATTATGACTTTCTAAATTGTCTATTTGGATTAACTAATTTAAACATTGATTTACAAAATTATTTTAGTTTTATCTAAAGTGCAAAGTATACTGTCATATTATAGCTAATTTAGCTTTTGGTTATGCTGAAATTAAGTTGTGAAAAGTAAAAAAGTATATATATATATATATATATATATATATATATATATATATATATATATATATATATATATATATATATATATATATCGTGATATCGTGAAGATGCCTTAAGAAAAGATGTTGATTAAATTTATAAAAAAATTAATTTATAAAATGTATTTAAAGTAATCTTTTTGCTTTGTATGAATGCTTTTGTCTTTGGGAAAAGAAATATGAAACAAAAATGTAAGATTTAAACGTAAATATAAGTTATATGCACCATAAGTTATATTCGCCATATGCACAAGCACACCAGACATTGGTATGCTTGTGCATAAAATTCATCTTAAATCCAATTTTCCATTAACTGAAGTTCAATCTAACTTGTAGTCAAGATTAGGTGATTAACAGTTAGTCTCAAATCCAGTGGGAATACCTCGGCGACGTTAATAAGAACCGCTAACAGAAACTGTCTCTGTATCCTCCCTTCACAAAGACCCGTTTCTGCAGTTTGGCTTTAGTCACCACACCCTGCAACTCCCACTGTCTCTACCTCTCTCTCACCCCGTCCCACAGCCCACCCAACCCCTCCAACCACCTATCCGATGCAGCTGGGGCTTGGGATGGGTGAAGTTCAAATGGGCTGCACTTAAAGATTCCTTTCAACTCTGTGGGTCAGTCAGACCTGTTGGCGTGAGTGTAAACCTCACTCTGAAATGTCCACATGAAGGCC
Organism: Sinocyclocheilus grahami; assembly: GCF_001515645.1. Taxonomy (NCBI): domain Eukaryota; kingdom Metazoa; phylum Chordata; class Actinopteri; order Cypriniformes; family Cyprinidae; genus Sinocyclocheilus; species Sinocyclocheilus grahami. Next base: position 453,071 of record NW_015505408.1, read on the forward strand.
TTGTGTCATTAAAGGCTTCCTGCCACTTTTGCACGTACCTTTCAATTAACTGCCACCTCAAACAAAGACACATGCGCATGGGGCCAAACAATGGCTTCTCTTGTGTTAGTGAAGCCTGAGGTGAAATTCCACTGTTTGAAATTCCATTTGAGTTACCTTGGAAAGACCTCGGCAGAGCATGGAGGACACTTGAAGTGCACAACGTTTGGCGTTTATGTGAAAGGCATGCTGTGCTTGGAAAGACTTCAAAAGGAAAAAAGTGCACGAATTTAAGGCGTGCAATGCATGAAAAAAAACTGCATGCAGGCTTCTTAGCGTGAAGCGGATATTTTGTGTATTGGTTGTCTTTGTCAGCTTGCATAACATTCAAACTATAGCAATACTGCAACCCCATACTAAAATAAAAACATGCATGTAGTGCATTAAAAATGGAATGCAGACTTTTTGCAAAACATGATGTGTAGACTTCTCTAGCAAACATTTGTTGGCTTGTTGCAACGGTATAGTGCATGTGTATGTCTTTGTCAGTATGAACAAAGCTCATGACTTGGAAATACAGCTCAAACTATAGCAGTACTGCAACATCTTAATAACTTAATGCACACATGTACTGAAATACAGCATGCAAGCATATTGGGATGTTTGAGGAGCATATTGTTTTTGACAACGTGGTCAAAGTCCATCACTTACAAACACTCAAAAACTCCAACTATAGCAATTCGGCAATATGGCAAAACCTTTACCAGAGGAAATGCATGAATGCATTAAAAACAGCATGCAATGTATTGCTAGGTATAAAGAGTATAGTGCATGCATTGTTGTCTTTGCCAGAACAAAGCTTATGACTTAGAAATACATAAAGCTCAAACCATAGCAGTACTACAGATCTTATTAAAGGAAATGCATGCATGTGCTGCATAAAAAACAACAACATGCAAGCTTGGACAAAGGACAACATGGACAAAGTCCATCACTTACAAACATTCAAAAACTTCAACTAGGCCTATAGCAATGCCGCAACCCTTTACCGAAAGAACTGAATAGGACTATAGCAATGCTGCAACCCTTTACCGAAAGAACTGAATGCATGCAATGCATTAAAACAGCATGCAAATTAACTGCAAGACATGAAGAGAACAGTGCCTATATGTTATTTGTCATCAAGGATGATGTTCATCACTTGGAAATATATAAAACCTCAACCTACTTACGCAATACTGCAAATACTTGCTAAATGAAATGCATGAATGCAATGTATGGAAAACACCATGTAAGCTCATTGGGATGCCTGAAGAGTATAGTGCATTGATTATTGTCTTCTTCAGCATGGACGACTCTCATCACTTGGAAAGCTTAAAACTATAGCAACGCTGCAACCCCTTGCTAAATGAAATGCAGGCATGCACTGCTTGATAAACAGCATGCGGGATAATTAGGCAGCGTGAAGAGTGTATAGTGTTTGTTTTTTTTTTTGTCAGCATTAATAAAGCCTATCAGTTGGAAATACTTAAAAGCTCAAATTATACTGCAACCTCATATTGAATATTTAAGACAGAGTTAAGTGTGAAGCCATAAAAGGCAATGAAATTACCAGTAGAAAACGCTGCCATGTTGTTCTTGTTAAGGCTTTGAATAAAATCTCCACCAGGAGAGAGATTTTGCCCTTGATCTCCCCACTGTAAAGGACTTTAAACAGAACACTATCATTTTTTCACGGGTAGAACTCGCCCATAACACTAAATGAGACCACCCATGATCTAGGCTTTATTTAATTGTTACCATGATATCGCTCTCTGATTCACACTGGCTAAAAACGTAGCCGACTGTAATATATAGGACTGTTCTTTGAATGAAAAGTTCAGTCAGATGCATGATTGAGCCAGATTTTACACTTATGATGTCTTGTCTGAGACTATGCATGCAATTCTGGATTAGATCTGATTTCATTTCTTATCTTATAAATGTCTCAGCTGGATGTAATTTCCTTTTGTGAAAGTGATCTAGAAAAAGCTATTTTAAACTATCTTACGCACCACATGTTCTCATGATGCATCACTGGTGTCTTCACTGCAGATGGTCTGACACTTCAGACGGCAGTAAAGGCTGAGTCTGTTGGGCTCTGGAGGAGGCCATGACTCATGTGAAGAATGGGCAGTGCTCGTAGTCAGACGTCTGCCAATGCTTCTCGATCGGAGACCAAATTAGCAGCAGCAGCTCTCTCAAAGTGAAGACATCAGACGTGCAAGCGTACAATAACACGCTCTCATCTGTGTCAGTTTAAAAGAACAAAGATTACAGCAGGCCAGATTCAGCCAGAAGCACTGACACGACAGTCAGAACAAAATTAGAACTACCACGTCTCTGTTTTATAATATGTTTTTTAGAAGTAGACATTTCTAGATGTGAATCACCTGTGTATATCTACTGTGCCTAATAGTGCTTTTTATATAGTGTGTGTGTGTGTGTGTGTGTGTGTGTGTTTTACATATACAATAATCATATTAATCATATTGCATATGCATTTCTCTCTCGCTCGCTATGCATATGCAATATGATTAATATTTGAAATATCATGCATTTCAGCTATTTGAAATATTTGAAATGCATAAATGCATATGCTTTGGGTGTAGAAAAAAATTTACTACAAAATTGCTTGTTGCACAATTAATCAAAGAAATGGTAACACTGAATTAAGCGCTTACGTTTGAAGTAAAAAGACAAAATGTCAATGTCAAATTAAAACTTAAATTTTTTTTTACAATTATGTGTATGCAAGTCAAGTCACCTTTATTTATATAGCACTTTATCCAACAGAGATCGTTTCAAAGCTGCTGTAAACATGTAAGTAACAGAATCAGTGATGCTAACTTCTTGAAATACAAGACAAATCCAAATTCGGCTGTAAAGCAGCTCTAAAATATGAAAAGGAAATCAAGAGAATATACTATTACTCTTCACTAGACAGTTGTTTTTAGAAAATGTTTGTTGGTTAAAATGGTTAAAAAAAAGTTTTTTTTATTATTATTATATGAAATGTAACTGAAGATTTGCCAGATGCGTTTTAAGCTAGAATTTTAAAACATAGTTACTTTTCCTTACATTGGACACCCGTATTTGTCACTGACCCTAATACATAGAGGTCAGTATAATAGGTGTGGTTTTATTTAATTAAAGACTGGTTTCAATGGGAATCACTGGCATATGCGTTCATATGGTAAGTGTGCTTGTTGGTTACAATTCGGGCTAAACTGGGTGGTGGGGGGGCTTAAAACAAGTCTATAATTATGGCTAAGATGCACGGCAACTCAGTCCCAGCTGTCCAGCACTGCACACAACTTACAAAAGAGAGGCTCTGTTGAGCTTTCAATCACGGCAAAAATGTTTCAGGCCAATTCAGCAGAACCTCAGGAGGGGCAAGAGAATCCATCTTGGGTTTTTTTTTAAATCCATTACTGAATCAAGAAGCCCCTTATTTTATCTACAAGGCCACCACTCCCTGAGATATAAATATAGTCCTGTTGTGCTAAAAATACTCCGGCAGGCCTTTCTATTAATAGCCCTGCCGTCTGAACTTAATACTGTCAGCAACTTTAAATCAGCCAGGGCTTTTGCCAAGTGAAAGAAAAGGCTCTCTGTTTCTGTAACCGCCCCACTTTTTCTCTCACACGCTTTCTGACTTGACGTCAGCATTCGCCAGCACTTTCGACTCCAGTCACCAGTCAAGTTCAGGCAAATTAGTCTTTTAGTCTTTTGCTGCCATTGTGCTGCAGTGTGACGGCTCTAGGGCTGAGCACGCGTGCACGCTTTTTCCAGCAGTCTGGAGAGGAACACACAGCTAGCTATTGTCTGGTCAGCTGTGTTGCGAGCGTGCCGCACAATAGCACATATTCTTAAAGCTCACCCACTCCCTGTTTCCACCGCGACTGCAAGTGAAGTGATATATATATATTGCTTTTAGATATATTGCTTGTGTGTGTGTGTGATATTCAACTTGTCATAAACTGACCAAATGCACAGCTCAAAATTTTTGATATTTTACTTTTTTTTAATTTGCCATTTATTGTGTTTTTGCAATTACTTCAGATGTAGTAATTTCTCTTTACTCGATGGTTTTACCACCTGACATGAATCAAAATGTCACTATCAAAATACAAAATAATATTACAATATAATTCTCATATTGGATACCCTTATTTGTCAATGACATTGATACAGTAACAATGATATGATAATTCCGAAGAGCTTTCAGCAATATCCTTGTTCTTTGGCGAGCCATAGAGCCCCTTTCTCTAGAAACACTGTCAGCATCTGCTGTAACCTAGTAATTGGTAGCTGTAATTAAGCATGAGCAATGTGTTTATAGTGGTGAGATAAAATGCTGATTAAAGACTTATATACAGTGCAATGAAAATGAGAGCATTCACAAGCTGTAGTTTTACTGTCTATTTAATTTGGTCTGCTCTGCAGGATGGGTCATAAACTTGGCCAGAATCACGTCTTGGCTGCTCGTTTGGGTGGAGGTGGAAAGAAGCACTACTGCCAGCCTGAATGTACCTGACGACCTCAGAGACCAGAGTCAAACAGAAACAGACTGGGTGGTATATAGTCATTACAGCGCACACAGATCAAGGCTTTATGGGAAGGGATAATTTCACCAGGGGCCCAGAGTTTCTGCCTATGAGTGTTTTTAAAAATACTGAACTGCTTTTTAGAGTCAGCTTGTGTAGGTGTATCTATTCCTGTATACTTCTCTCTTGGTCATGCTTTTTCAAAGAATCTGGATTTTATAGTAACACAAATGTATTTCTGTGTAATGTGTGTATATCAGTGTTTCTATTCATTGCTTTTATATTTATTTTCACAATGTGTATTCATGTCAATTCTGTAATTTGCACAGGCGACCTGGTATTGTATGACTTTATTGGACATTGACATGTTAATTAAAATATTTTTTCCCAATTTTTGCTCTCGTAAATTGTTTTATAATTGCTTAACTCCTTTAATTGCTGCGTTCGTGAGTGCCTCAACTTCACACCGTGTCTACACCGGACACGACAGTTGTTGTGCCGCGCCGCACACTGGACACGACAAAGCAACCGTTGAAAATCATATGAAATTTGTGTCAATATTGTGTCAATAAATGGAACGCAGCAGCAGTTTTCTGTCGGGGGTTTGTCGTGTCGCGCCTCATCCAGTGTAGACAGCATCACTGATTATAATGAGTTCTATAGTATTTTGTCACGCCGCTCGCATCCGGTGTAGACACGGTGTCAGCGTCAAAGGTTGCTGTTTACAACATGTTTTTGCAGCGTTGACCGATGTAGCCAGTGTTCTAGTAGCTTCATAAAATTACGGTTGAACCACTGATGTCACATGGACTATTTTGTCGATGTTCTTGGTATCTTTCTACCTTTCTGCTGTCTATGGAGGGTCAGAGAGCTCACAGAATATTATTTCATCAAAAATATCTTGATTTGTGTTCCGAAGATGAACGAAGGCCTTGCGGGTTTGTGAGTAATTAATGACAGAATTTTCATTTTTGAGTGAACTATCCCTTTAATGCTAGAGCATCCTCACTAATTTCAGAAGCAATTTGATTCTAGAACCGGTCCTGATGTATCTATACAAAAGCTGATTTTGAAAAAATGATCATATCCTATCCTGAGACATGACAATAAACTAAATGTCCATCATAGTCCACGTTTAGGAGCTTTATAGCATGTCATCAGCATTTAAATGACTGCTTTATCAGCTCATTCTAGACTCTTCCCCGTGATCACGATAGGACAAAAAAACAGCATGATTCATTCTCGCACCTTGTGGGAAACAGCTAGCGCATTCACGCTGCACATCTGTGGAAACACGGACTATTTTGTCGATGTTCTTGGTATCTTTCTACCTTTCTGCTGTCTATGGAGGGTCAGAGAGCTCACAGAATATTATTTCATCAAAAATATCTTGATTTGTGTTCCGAAGATGAACGAAGGCCTTGCGGGTTTGTGAGTAATTAATGACAGAATTTTCATTTTTGAGTGAACTATCCCTTTAATGCTAGAGCATCCTCACTAATTTCAGAAGCAATTTGATTCTAGAACCGGTCCTGATGTATCTATACAAAAGCTGATTTTGAAAAAATGATCATATCCTATCCTGAGACATGACAATAAACTAAATGTCCATCATAGTCCACGTTTAGGAGCTTTATAGCATGTCATCAGCATTTAAATGACTGCTTTATCAGCTCATTCTAGACTCTTCCCCGTGATCACGATAGGACAAAAAAACAGCATGATTCATTCTCGCACCTTGTGGGAAACAGCTAGCGCATTCACGCTGCACATCTGTGGAAACACAGCCACTGTTTCCGCATTCCTCACATACCGGCGCAGGAGCGCTGGGCACGACTCCGCCGGTGAGCGGTTAGGAGATGCCTTATCCAAACAAACATGTATAATGTGATACTTTAAACACTGAGAATGACTGTATTCCGCGCTGGTGTTGAGTAGAAGAGACATACTCGGCGCTTTCAGAGTCAGAGCCCTTAAATGGTCAATGACGTTTCCGGGGTTCCAATGCGTAATCAGAAACGGGCGTCAGACGCACAATCAGCTCAGGGAATGCCCGGAAAAAATGCTTGATGTCTTTCACCTCAAAGGAGACTAATTTTGGAAACTCTGATTCCTCTTTTCTATTATTATCCCTTAATACAAATCTATCTTTAATCATTATTATCGAGCTCACTTTGACAGTGACTGTATAATACTAGCATTCTATTGCTTCAGATTGGCAGTAAACGAGCAAATGCTCAGAGAATATCACAACAACCTGTATGTGATTGTGAATCGTATTATAGTTATCTAAATACCAGGATGGTGGTGTTTTGTTGGAAGGATCTCATAAGACGCTCTGTTTGTTTTACAAGCAACTGTGTGCAACTATGTAGCTCTTCACCTCTCAACAGTTCTCAACCCTGACCTGAACAGCAACTTGATGGAGCTGGAAAAACAAAGCTGACAAAGTGTGCCAGAGTGTTACTAAAGGATAGTGGTAGCTTGCTGGTTAAAGCTTTGTCCTAGTAACCAAGACCAAGGCGTGAAAGGATGAAGCATGAACTAGCATCACCTTGAGGAAAACACGATCCCAGTCTGCCCAGTGGGACTGCTGGTGTAATATGTGTACTGTCACAAGTTATCTGCTACATAACAATTAGAGATTGTTCTACAAACAGTAAGAGACCTGTGATAAGATACCCGTAATAAAACCTCAAATCACTTACTGAAAAGCTATTTTACACTGAACAAAATTATAAATGCAACACTTTTGTTTTTGCCCCCATTTGTCATGAGCTGAACTCAAAGATCTAAGACTTTTTCTATGTACACAAAAGGCCTATTTCTCTCAAATACTGTTCACAAATCTGTCTAAAGCTGTGTTAGTGAGCACTTCTCCTTTGCAGAGATAATCCATCCACCTCACATGTGTGGCATTTTTCCATATGCACTGAATTTTGTTCAGTGTTTGTGGATCATGTTGTCATATCCTTTTTTGGAGGTTATGCAAGCCCTGTACAGGCTCTTTAGGGAGGAGCAGAGCTTGCCAAAGTTGACGGAACTGGACATGAATTACTTGTAAAGTCTGCATTCCTGTCAGTACGGTTTCGTAATTAACTATGTGTCAGTAAGGATATGACGCTGATTCCAGGACAAGAGGATATGAAGACTATCCTTTGGCAAACTGTTGATTTGTTTGCACGTCACTTACGGCCTTCCTTAACATTTCCACTGAATGCATTCACACCTCAGTGGGGTAATTCCCTCTCTCTCATACAGTCCTAACTAAATCTGGCAAGACTTTAAGGATGTTTAACAGGAAATGTTTTGTTATTTTAAACTTTGACCAAGGGAAGTCAGTCTGCATTTGCAGTAGTATTGCTTCGTCACCAGTTATTGAATTGTCTACCACCCCAACCCCCAAAGCAAAACCATAAGACAGAGGTGTACAATTCTCAATCCACAATTTATTGAAACAATACTGCATTTGACAAGAGCAGCAATGCATATGTTACTCCATTTAAATGACTGGAAATAACTCACATCAATTCATAATATGCATTTCTCAATAACTCAACAGAATTCATTTTGTTCCACAAACACTGTCCTTCTCAGTGCAGTCTAACAAGCGATTGAGGTCCATTTGTAGCTACTGCAGTTCATAGTCACTAAAGTCCGGCACATACACGGATCATTCACCCGGCATTTGAAAATGTTCGCCCCCCAGGCAGCGATAGTGACGCACACTCGTCGCTTTCCAACCCATTGCACGCCCACGCCGCCCGCGTGCAAGTTCTCCGGCACCGCTTGCGCCGACAGGCAGCCTTTCACAGTTCATGTTCCCACAACTTGTTCCTCCGCTACCACTTTTTTTTTTTCCACGGAGGTCACACAAGCTGAAGGGGCAGGGTGGAATGTACCGGTCCCGTGCGCACAGTTCCAAGAGCTCCACTTCTCTCTCACAGCCCCTTTTGAATGACGCAGCACTCAACGGCGGCTGGTGCAGAGCCCTTTTGCTTTCATTCGCAGAGAATGACTCGTTCATCCTTTCATTGCATCAAAAGCATCGTCGTTCGTTCAGCGTTCTTGCAGGGACAGACACGGAATCCATTGGTTCTTGCAGCGGCTCTCTTCGCAGTAGTTGCCCACGTCCTTCAGTGCCTCGCACTTGAGTGGCTGGCATTGAGAGTTCTGTGAAAACGCATGAAATGCACCGTAAGTCAATGTCATATGATGTTAATTTTGAACTATGAATGCATGTTGCATATGATCACGCAACGAGCTAATTCCAAGTCTACTTACAGTGACTATGATGCAGTGGAAGTCCCTTGGCTCGTTGTTGTCCACGGTGGCTGGCTCGTCGAGCACCTGTGCGAGGCGTCTCAGCCCAGACACCCGAAGGATATTGATGTCATTGTCGCAGCAGAACGCCTGAAGGAGCGTGAAGTGAATCTGCAGCGCAATATCATCCTGGTCCTCCTCATCGGTGGCCAGAACGCACAGTACGACACAATCTGGGTCTCTGTAGATCAAATGAATGGCAATTAGTCTCCTGTTTGTCGGGATAACGCAACACAACAGCATGTGTAAAAGTCAGACATAAGTATATACTTACACATTCATTAGTTTTGCAGACTCATAAACGCCGACTGTAAGACAGTCCTGTCTCTGTGCTGCTACCAGCAGCTCTTCCAAAGCTTGGCTCACGGTGTCCATTCTGTAAAAACATGCGGACAATGGTAAGCGACAGTCGGGTGGTTGTCTGTATAGTAGATTCGCACTGACATTCGCACTGAATGTGTATGCAATGCATGCAATGTAGAACTTACTTTTTATCAGTGATATTGCATCCAACGACTTCTTCCAGGGTCATTTTGCTTCAAATAATAGTGATCCACAAGTCTCCGGAAGAGCTCGCAAATATTCAAATCCAGTCGAAGTGTGCTGGCCAAAGTATAATCCAAATATCGCTCGTAGCTGTAGTATTCCTTTGCTCGTTTCGCTGTGTCTGAGAAGTGGTTTCTGCCGACTTCAAGCGAAACCCTCGCTTTTATACCGCTTTCGAGTGGGCGAGGCTTTGCGAAACGCTCGCCTTTCTCATTGGCTAGAAATGTTCCACAAGCGTCTCGCTCTCGCTCTGCCATTGGTGATGGGGGAAACTCCTGCTTAGACCCCACGTGGGCTGATTCGGGGGAATATTTGCCCAAACAGCGAGTACAACATGCACCCAGTAGCTTTCAATTTGTTTGTACCGAGTTCGATGGAATTTCCTTATGGAAATGATGGAGTTTCCATGGTGCTTTCGATGTGCATGTTGCAGTTTTGTCTGAAACCTTTGCATCATGTACAAAACTTAATAAAGCCAGAATTGTACGCAGTTTTTATTTATATTTTCTAGTTTGAATCGCAAGTATATCACATATATGGGAAAGGAATAGTGATTGCATCATGTTGTTTGGGCACATCCTGAAATTGCACACGCCGGTTGCTCGAAACTCCTTTGCATTTGTGGAGACTCGTGACTCCCAATTCTCACCCCGATGCAATAGCGTGCACAGTTAGTGAAGAAAATGATGCATTCCATTTGAAGACATCTATCTGTGCAGAAGTCACTGTTTTTGCTTTGCTTCTGCTGCGGAGGCTCTAGAAGGCAATCGAGTTTCTGTCTCCTTGTTACCTGGAACTTTCATCACCCAGGCTGTTCCAGTTCCACCGGCTAATTATAGACGGTACAGTCACAGGATCAGAGCTGTTGATGTTCTCATGGGACCTTGTTGTGCTTGAGTTACGAAACCCGTCTGCATAAACACGGGTCAACGTCTTAATGGAACTTAATTGTTTAATCGATTAACGGAAATGCCTTCAGAGTCAATTCTGGCATAGCCTAATATTGTAACGTAAAAACATAACACATTGTGTTTATGTCCGTGCAGCAACACTTTCAAACATGGCTTGCATTTCGAGTGCATTTATGCGTTTCAAATGAATCTAAAATTACTTTTAAAATCAGTCAAATAATCAATAACTCAAATCAATAATCTCAGACTGAATTGAATCAGTTCACTGTTCAAATGCGCCACCTGCTGTCAAATGCTTATGTCGCGCAATAAATCATTCGATACTCTCTGGGAACGACATGGAGTTAACTGTAATTTTGTCACAAGCTGAAATATGCTGTAAATGGTCGTTATTAGTAAATAAATGCTATTTAAAATCTTACAAGTGATAAAGTGTGCTACTATGAGTTTCAAGCAAAGCATTTCAGCACTCAGCAGCCTGCCTCTGCAGAACCATCTTCTATCAACGACTGCCACTTGTTGGTGATGATATGGCATGGCAATTTATTTGTGAAATTGCTTATCCATCCATTTGCAGGGTAAATATGGCTTATTAAAAACTAGGACTCGACGACTCGGACCCAACACTGACGCAATGACTTTATTTTATTGTGTAGTTAGATTTTGGTGGCCTTGCTTAACCAGTCAGAAACTGATAATCTGAAAAATCGTGAAAATGGTTCTGTGCGGTGTTATTAGTATTTGTCAGCAATAGCTCTAATTCCGGTCGTTTACATCTACAAAGGCAACTTACTGTAATGATAATATGCTTGAGCACACATTATCCTGAGTGTGTTTGTTGGCTGCGATAATTAGCAGGACTTCAGAACACCTTCGTGCTCTCTGAAGAATGGCACATAGGCCTACAACCGTGTCCTTAACACGAGGAATGGTAAGAGTCCTAATATACAGGAAGCCTATAGGGGGGTCGGCTGTAATCCAGCACTACAGTCTCACGGATCCCCTGTGGTACCTATTCATTTGGAATACACTTTGCATTTAATCTTGACACCTCATCCCTCACACTACACACACAAGTCAAAGGTAGGTTTGCATAAAGTCTACAGGGTCTCCAAAAGTCCATGGCTCACAAAGTAATTAACACACCCATTAAACTTGTATTAACGTCTTGGGAAAAGAGGCTACGTGCAGGGGCGTCATGCAATTATTTTTTAGGGGGGCTCGTATTGCTTGTCATTATGTGACGCACAGAAGCCACAATCTGTATAACTAATATAGGCTTATTGGTTTTAATCTAATCTTTCCTTTTTTATTCGAAATATTCCCAAACGTGTTGACTATATCATGAAATATCCCATTCTCACATGCATGCAAAGTAGCATTAACTACGCATAAAACCCGTGTTTTTACTTAAATATGGGTGTCATAAACTATTTTAATACGACTGTGTATTTAACGTGAATTTAATAAACAACATTGTAAGTTACCAATTAAAACACTTTCATTGTACAGAAAGAGAGCGCAGAACATTTACATGATCAATGAACATTATCATTGATTTCAGTCAAGCCAGAGTACTCTCAAAAACTTTCAGTATAATCACTGAAGCTGTTTACACTGTGCAATGACTCTCTTACATCTGCATATGATTGTTTCTGATGAGAGCATTCGGCAGAGTGCAGGGCGTCTCAGCGATGACTCATCTGAACGCCTCTGATTGGCCATTGCAGTCATAAGCTCAACAGAATCGTGTGTGATTGGTTATAATGCGGCTATTTTTTTGTCTTTCGGAAGCTGCGCTTCCAAAAATCCACTTGGCTCAAGACGCTGAGAGAGCACGTGCCTCTGGCAATATGGCGGGGGTCTAAATTTTTGGTGGTTATGACAAAAATACAATCTTTCCACTACATTCATTTATGCTTCCAAACTGCACTTTGCATTCAGTGCACATGTGCATACGTAGCCTACTAGTATTTAATATCAAATAATATTTGTTTTAAATGTTCGAGACTAAAGTTGTTTATTTATAAAATCGAAAATGTCTTTTTAAATATCTGAAAGATAAAAAAATCCTTATGAATTTATAATTTACCCTCGTTTGTTTCAGAGCCAGCATGACGTCGCCCAGTATGCCTCGTTTTTATTGGTGACGTAAGGACGTATAAATCAGTTTTCTGAAAAGGATCACCTGTCCTCAGGTGATGTGTGGCGGGTTACGGGGAAACATATAGGAGAGACGCCAGGTAGGCTGTTTACAACACAGTTTAACAACTAATTGGCACATCTTTTCGACGTTTAGTTTTTGTCAGTGTCAGTAAAATCAAAATAATTTGTCAACAGCATGTCCTCACCTGGTTTTACTGGCATCTTCCATTGTGAAGACACTCCGCAATCAAAGGGGCCGTTCTCTTCCACTGATGATGGGCTAAATGACAGTTTGGATGGGTAGGTTAATGGATAAGTTTATAATATTTCTGAAAATATATGAACTATCAAAGTGACTTTAAGAGTGTCTAAATTTTAATGTAAAAATCCACTCGGGGAAGGTTTTTAAACGGGCACTCCAATCTGTTTTTCAGGAGTTCAACTGATTTGACTGATGTTTTTGAGGAAGATTTGTGTGAGGAAGATTTGTGTGAGGGTGATCTCTGGATTCCTCCAAATGATGATTTGACGCAAAACATTGCTGCCCAGCTGGAGAACTACCTTTCTGATGAGAATCTGGCAGATGATGCTTTTCTGCTAAAACATGTGCAAAGAAACAAGATGGGTTATGTTAGTTTGAAGCTGCTGACATCTTTCAAGAAGGTGAGATCAAATAATCAACAACATCTCAGTCTGATTTGAAGTGTCATCACGAAACAAACTGTAAAACGGTTTAAAAAAATTAAATTAAGTCTGAATTTGACATTTTAGGTTTAAATTTACAGTTAAAGACCAACCCTCTGAATGACTAAATCTGTTTTGTACCTTTATAATTGGCAGACAACCACCTAAAAATATAGGTGGTAATGAGAAATTCACATGATCAAAACTCATTACAAGTAGCTTTTGGTAGATACTATATAGAAGGTGCACAGTGTCTAACAAATACAAGACACTATCAATGTAACACGACACTAAAATAATACAATAAATGTTCATTTAACAACATAAGATCTAACCTAAAACTCTAATTTACATAATTGATAAGATCAGATACCATTATGAAAATGAAAAACCTTGGAATGTAGAGTGTTACACTCCCCCAAACCCCACCCCACTGTAAATAAGATGACTTGTTCTTTTTCACTACTAAAAACTACACATTTTACAGTATAATTACAGTTTTTGATGGTATATAATAACGGAACTAAACATTTACCAGTTAACCTTTTCTTATAGTTAACATTAAAATATTCCTTTGTGTGTGCTTTGATTCGTGTTTTCATAGATTAAAGATCTCACGCGTGACTGGCGCACCACACTGGCGGCTGCAAGAACGTCTCCGCAGCTGGAAGTGAATGAGATGGGAACCAAGGTGCGACGAAGGACTCCGGTACCTGACTGGCTCCTGTGCATCCCCACAAGCAAACTACTTCTGGCCTGGAACTTCCTAGATGGTGTAAAAGACGAGGAAAACGGGTCACCCGGTGTGGAGCAGCTAGGCATCATGGAAGCCGCAATGCGGGTGTTTTCCCCCTACGGCACCATCTCATCTCTCCGCATTCTGCGGCCTGGAAAAGAGATCCCTACGGAGTTGAAGTGCTATACTAAGAGACACCTGGAACTGGGGCGCAAAGTGTGTGCTGTGGTGGAGTATGAGTATCTGGAAGGCGCACGCAAGGCCTACGAAGCCCTGAAGGCGGAAGAGCAGCAGCAGGGAGGAAGGGGCGTTTGTGTGGTCCTGCTGGGAAGCCGTGGAACTCGTAAGCCAGGATGGAGCCAAGGTCTAGCGGAGGAAGAGTCTGAAGAAGGTATTGCCAATGAGAGTTTAAAAAGGCCAAACAGAAAGTCCAGGCGCTTCCTTTATTCTCTGGAGGATTCGGCTGTTTGCAGCTCTTCAGAGTCCGATTTTGCCCCTGCTTCGCCCCGGCCCAACCGCAGAGTCACCCGTCCTCAGGCCCTCTACGGCAGCCCCCTCGCCATCCCACGGATATCGACTTTCCGCTCTGACCCTTACAGGAATCCCCTTGGCAGTCCTGTAGGAAGCCCTCTCCTGCCTCGTAAGCTTTTTCCTTGCAGTCATGTGACCTCTCCTCTGGCCACACATCCTTTCAGCAGCTCGCCCATTGTAGCTGGTACATCCTCCTCCAGCAGGTACAAGGGCTTGGGTGAGCTCTCCCCAGACGACTTGGGCTTCACAAGCAGCCCTTGGGTCCAGAGACGTAAACATGCCGCCCAGGTCATTCAGCCTGAGATGGGCGACTCTGTGTCACCCAATCAGATAATGAGGTCTTTAAGTGTCCTGGTTGTTCGCCAGCCTGTCGGCCCTGATGGGACCAAAGGGTTTCATAACTGCATTGGTAGAGGGAAGGTGCTGCTACCACACTGACTCCATTTAAAGATGCATTATAAGGTCTTTTTCCCCACTGAGTCCGTATGAGTGCAGTGCAACGGAAGCACTTTTAATGCAACATGATTACTGTTGCATGATTATTTGTCCTATTAGTGAAAATGGAAATAATGTTAAAGTGTCTAATTAAATATTGAAATAAAGATGAATTTGTACTCCAATTTTAGTGAATGCAGTATTATTTAATATTAGGATTTGAGTTATGTCCTGCATATCCACCTTTTTTGTAGCAAGCCTACTGTGTTTTAGATTATAGGAGGTACCTCTGGTTTAGGGAATTTCTTCTCAAAAACACTGAAACCATTTAAAATCAAAGTTGTGCTACAAATAATCCTTATCTATCAGTTTGCTTGAATGAGCTACAAATGTACTTTTCTAATACCTGTTAGCAGCGTTTGCTGGGATGTTTTTAAAGCATCTGTCAGAATGATGGAAATCACATTGAAATATTACCATTTAATGTTGCATTTGATTAAGGCAACATATGTGACCCTGGAGCACAAAACCACTCTTAAGTCGCTGGGGTGTATTTGTAGCAATAGCCAACAATACATCGTATGGGACAAAATTATCAAATTTGTACTCCAATTTTAGTGAATGCAGTATTTAATATTAGGATTTGAGTTATGTCCTGCATATCCACCTTTTTTGTAGCAAGCCTACTGTGTTTTAGATTATAGGAGGTACCTCTGGTTTAGGGAATTTCTTCTCAAAAACACTGAAACCATTTAAAATCAAAGTTGTGCTACAAATAATCCTTATCTATCAGTTTGCTTAAATGAGCTACAAATGTACTTTTCTAATACCTGTTAGCAGCGTTTGCTGGGATGTTTTTAAAGCATCTGTCAGAATGATGGAAATCACATTGAAATATTACCATTTAATGTTCCATTTGATTAAGGCAACATATGTGACCCTGGAGCACAAAACCACTCTTAAGTCGCTGGGGTGTATTTGTAGCAATAGCCAACAATACATCGTATGGGACAAAATTATCGATTTTTTTTTTTGTTGCCAAAAATCATTAGGATTTTAAGTAAAGATAATGTTCCATGATATTTAGTAAATTTCCTACCGTAAATATATAAAAATATGCATTGCTATGAACTTCATTTGGACAACTTTAAAGGCGATTTTCTCAGTATTTTGATTTTTTTTTTGCACCCTCAAGATTCCTGATTTTCAAATAGCTGTATCTCAGCCAAATATTGTCCTAACAAACCATACATCAATGGAAAGCTTATTTATTCAGCTTTCAGATGATGTATAAATCTCAATTTTCAAAAAATTGACCCTTATGACTGGTTTTGTGGTCCAGGGTCACATATGTTAACATGTCTGTAACACTGAAATAATAAGCCTTTAGGAGTTATTCATGGTCTGTTGTAGTAATTTAATGTTTTTACACCATTAAGTTTCCTTTTAATGTTCATTGGGTGAATAAAGTTACATCATTGTAACCAGTTTTTGAAAATGTTTGCGTTCATAGAGCAAACCTTTCGCAGGGAATTTAATCTCATCATTCGCACAAAGCATCAGGAAAAAGGACGCACCAGTACACGTTTAGCACTGAAGAATAACAAAATAGTTTATTAGAATTTTTCAGAATAAATAATTCCATTGAACAAGTAACCATCAGTCTTTTAGGCACTGCTATACTTAATCTGTAGAGAAAAATGTTAGCAAACACGCTTCTGTACAGGGCACTAGCAAGACAAATATGGCATGCCCCAGTATGTAACATGCTGCAGTTCAAAACCACACGTAACTCTTAAAACGAACACGAAAATATTGTGTAACCATCACATCTTAGCAGGACACATGACACGCTGTACATGAATAATGCCCCATCATCAGTACACTCGCTCACTACACTATGGCTCCCCTCCATCTGGCAATATGGCAAAATATGACAGGCTTGCATAGACTTGATTTTGCTAGGCCGAATTAAATGAACAACAAAATGAATTTGGAGAAAGGCCTATACCATATCTATATGTATTGGCATCACATTAGAACTGAAATAACAGCAAATAGGACAGCTGTTTTATGTTGACATGTAAATATGTAACATGATTCATTCAACCAAGGAAACAGCTATATTAGATATTCAACAAAAACAAGTGTTTTAACACTCATTACGATTTCTCAACCATGAGCCTGTAAATGCATAAGCAACAGCTTTAGCTGGCTTGGATTTGCTCGGTTTAGCTCTGGCGAAGCTCTATTTTAAGAACTAACTGTTTTATTAAGGGAGGCTCTCAGAGAACAACTTCTCTGCATAGATCATTTAATTATATACATGCACCTTAAATTACAGTTTGGTGTCACACTGTCACTAACAGCAGCCTGGAGCTTCAGCGCTGAAGCTCAACTGCACAATGGTGGTAGGGTCTCTCAGAAACTGTTTTGTGTATTACTCCCATGATTTACTTCTGATACTTGCTTCCAACACAAATTTTTAAACTTCAGCGGAGTTTTCACATTTTCAGTTTTTCAGGAATGTTCTATTGTGTACTAATATACATTTAACATTTCAAATTGTATCAATTAACAAACAACAGAATATTTAGAAACATCATAAATTCTGTAAAAAAAAGTTTTTCATTTATGATACCTAATGCATTAACAAGCCTTACTGTTAAGTTATTTTATTTGTATTTCTTTTATAAAAATGTGTCCAAAAGAACTCGTACATGTAAGGAACAAAAAAAAAAATGCACAGTTAAAGGAATAGTTCACCCAAACCAAAACTCAATAGACATATTTAAGCTATTTTAAAATAAACAAAAAATATATTAAATTATTAGAGAGGAAAATATTTAATGTTAGGGTTTGCATGATTTGCGTTTCTGAGGAAAAAGTACACACTTTAGATATTTAGCACTGAAAAATAATTTATTAGAATTTTTTAGAATAAATAATGAGATCAAACAAGCAACCGTGAATTTTTTAGGCACTGAAAAATTTAATTTAAATTCACATTATAGTCCAATGACTTGCCCTCCACTGTGGAACAACAGAGGGGTTTTCTTTTTCTTCATCCACTGGACTCTAACTTTGTTGAAATGAAATGCTGTGTTCTGCAGAAGAAAGTAACACAGGTCTAGAACCTGCCAGGACATGACATGAAGTTGAGCAAATGACTAAATTGAAATGTTTGGGTCAGCTATTCCTTTAAACTTTCCAGCATAGGTATGCAAAGTATTGTGTTGCATTTTAATATGGGAGTTTGAGACCAACGGTCAAATTTATGATATAAACCTGTCTGTTTGTGACCAGTGCATGGCATACAATGGATAACACTGGGTCTAAATCATCTAAATCCAACTCCTGCGGCTCTCCGAACAAGAATCCACCATTTGTACATTGTCAATGACTGCTGAAATTGCTCACTGAGAGATGCTCCAACAAAACAGTAAGCATGCAATGTCACAGTATATTACATCTCTAAAACATTTTCCCAGATGCTCTTTTAAAAACCAATGAAACTGCAGGTGGACTGCATGTAACAGTTCATTTCGATGCAAATTTTAAAAACGTTCTTCTCTAATATTCATGTAACGCAATAAATCCATAAGGTATAAACAGAGAGATATCAAAGCATCTGCAAATGTAAAAGTTAAAAAGGGAAGAATAAAAGATCAATTAAACAACTAGTTAGTCTATTTTAAACTGAACCTAAATATATATTTTTAAATGTTTAATTCAGTAATGAGAACTGAAGTAGTCTGAGGGACAAATCTAAAAGGTATGCGGCATACTTGCACCAATTTGCGCACAGATTTAACCAGGCATTCGCTCTTTACATTAGCATCCCATTCAAACGCCAGTAACCCGTTTTATGATACGACAGATGTTTTACCAGACACTGAATCAACCGTAACCATCAAAGCACACAGGCTGCTAAACCTGAGATGAGGAGCAGTTGAATTGAGACTCTCATACTGTGGTCCCAAACACAACCCCATCTAATTCCTGATCGTCTGAGTCGTCCTCGCTGAGGGAGAAGTCTTTGTGGTTGGAGAGGCGGCTGGGGCTGCAGTTGGATTCTCCGTCCATGAGAGAGCTGTTGGTCGTGGGCTTCCCCAAGTCACTGACAGGCCCCATCCTCTCTGCCTCGGCCATCTGGGCCAGCATGCTGTCCAATAACGGACGGCTTTTGCAAATGTTGTCCAGCAGCTGACATCGGTGTTGTAACTGTCCGATTAGAGAATCTTTTTCCTTAATCGTTTGGTTGAGTTTATGGATGGATTCCTCTGATTGACAGAGCTTCTCATGGAGGAAGAAAATCTCTCTACATGAAAAATAAAGATAAAAATTACCTTTTTAATTAAAGCTGCAGTTAATGCACCATTAGTTGCACCAATCGGAATTGAGCTGTTCAGTCATAACATCAATTTGTAGGCCAATCTAGACAGCTAATTCACCCTCAGGAAATTGCTAATATACATATTTTTTTTTAGAGTAGCAGTTGTCGAATTGTTTAAAGGGACAGTTCATTTAAAAATGAAAATTCTGTCTTCAATTACTCACCCTCAAGATGTTCCAAAACTGTATCAGTTTCTTTGAGCTGTTGAACACAAAAGAAGATATTTTCAAGAATGTGGGTAACCAAACAGTTATTGGTCCCCATTGACGTTCATAGTATGGAAAGAAAAATTCATGCAGATTTGGAATAACTTGAGGGAGAGTGAATAATGGCAAGATTTTCATGTTTAGTTGAACTGTCCCTTTGAAGCTTCTGTTTATCACTTGAAGACATTTTCATGTTTTGTTCTGCAAAATGATCTATCTATAGACCTACAGTGACATCAAATATGAACTTGAAGCTGGTGGTTGTTTGATATGTCTGTCAAGTAAACTTGAAAATTCATAAAAACAATGAACTTTTTCAAATTCATGATTGAGGCATGACTGTAGTGAGCACGCTTAAGTAATTCTGATAAGATAAATACATCAACAAATCCATCATTAAGATGTTTTTAACTTTGAACTGCTGCTGTTGAGACCACAATCCATAAAAACGTATCCACCAGAAAGTCATCGCATCTGAATCAGGAGAGAAATATGCACAGGTCAAGCAACTTTTACAAGCAAAAAGAGTTCTGGACAAATATATTGGGTGGTTTTGATGTGAGAGGACAACAGGGACTGACTTCTTCCACTCGAGGAAGCGTTATCACGGCCTACTATTTTAGCCTGACGCAAACATTTTGATTATGGATTTGTTTTTCACTTCACAAGATGTTAATTGGTGGACTGGAGTGGTGTGGATTATGGTGGTGCTTTTATCAGTTGTTTGGACACAGCAGTGATTGAGGAAACTTGTTTGGAAACAGTAACCCGTCCTCCGTCCATCCAGCATTTATCGCACAAACAAGTAGCCCCGCCCCTCACAACATTACCAGTTCTTTTTCTGATTGGTTAACAAGCGTGAGCCGCTGTCTATTTTGTTTTTTTAAACAGTCAAGAGCTGCCAGGTGTTTTCTTAGACCAGCGTACACTAAAAAACGCTGGGTTGTTTCAACCCAGCTTTGGGTCAAATATGGACTAACCCAACCGTTGGGTTAAATTTTTACATTCAATTTTTAACCCAAAAGTTGGGTTAGTCCATATTAGACCCAACGTTGGGTTGAAACAACCCAGCATTTTTTTAGTGTGTATCCAATAATATCTGTTATGTTTTATTTCAGGGATATTTTTAATGTAAAAGTCGCTTAATTGAGCTTTCTGATTTAGCATATACATGGTTTTGACGTCAAATAATGCACTATTAGGCATCTACAGCAAGATTGTGTTAAAGGGTTAGTTTACACAAAAAAAAAATGAAAATGCTGTAATTTTTCTGTCATGAAGGGTCAGAGAGCTCTCGGATTTCATCAAAAAATATCTTAATTTATTGTGTCTTACAGGTTTGGAACGACATGAGGGTGAGTCATCAATGACAGAATTTACATTCTTGGATGAACTATCCCTTTAAGAAGGTAAATATATTTTTCCCCTACTTGTCCTTGGCCTCCGTGATTTCTTGCGCGGTAGCTCTCAGTTGCTCATCTTTGCGGATGAGGCTCTCCGCCTGCTCCCGCACGGTTTTCTCCGCGTCCTCCAGCCTCTGCTCCAGGTCTGTGACCCGCCTGTGCAGCGCCGCCAGGTGCGCGTTCGCCTCTCTGATCTGCACCGGCGACGGGGACGACATGCTCGGGATGCGGAAGACGAAAGCACCGGTCCGGTAAGCTCTCTCTCACCCACGACAACGCCGCACCGCTGGGCTGATCATCTTCCGCGGGTCCGGACTCAATGATGCTGAACTCTCTCTCTCAGTCTCAGCAGGCGTGATGCTACAGCAGTGGCGCGCGACTCCAGTCTTCGGGAAATCTTGGCGTCTGTAATGCAGCGACAGTCGTCAGTGCGCGTTTACATGCAGCGCGGAGGTTTGTGACATTATCCTGTTTAAGCGGGTGTTGCAGTTTGTGTTGTTTTCCAGTCAGCTGACGTGTCATCTGCACCAACTTCATAGCAACTTGTAGCTGCTGACCCGGAAATGATATTTGGAGCCGCTGGCCAATCAGAGTCGCCGAAACAGAGTAACAGCAAGTGATTACAAAATGCACTTTCCTTTTTAAATTTTTTTTATAATGCTTTATTGTCAGCAAGTAGCATGTACAGTGCCATATCTCACTATATAACAAAAACATTTCACATGCCTCAACAAGAAGAAACACGGGAAAAGGAAAGGGAAAAAAAAAAATAATAATAATAATAAGAGGGTACATAAACATCAGTTTACAGACAAATACATATATTTACATTTCCATAGGATATTACAAAGCACATTTGAATACAGAAAATATACTTTGCAGGTCAGCACCATTATTTATTATTATTATTATTGTTTTTTTATATTGTGTGAAAATGTTAAAGGAGGAGCGTATATTAATAGTTTTAATTTCTTTACTATTTTTAGATTTTGACATCACATCTACAAACATTTGAATCTCTTTTCCAAGCACCATAAAAAGAGGTTTGCCTTTTGTAAACTTGCATTTATGAATGTGAAATTTACATAAAAATAAAATAAAATGTATAATAAAACCAACATCCTTTAAAAATGCATTTTCTTTGCGAGGCAAATTGGGTACATATCTTTAGATTTTTGGGCCCTTTTTATTATTACTTATAATATTAATGTGCTGATAACTCAGTTTTTATAATATTCCCGTTTCATTTAGCCTACATTGTGTGTAAAAAAAAAAGAAAAAAAGTGTTAAGATTGTACCAGTAATTAAAAATAATATCTAAATGATCAAATTAAGTTATTTAAAGACAAGTTTACATAAATTACATACAGACACCTAATTCATGTATGTAGGCTATTTATTTATTTACTTGTACTTTTAAGATTGAATGTGTTGCCAATAGAATATCGTTCATTTTACATCAAATCAAGGATTTGGGATAAAAAAAAAACTATGCTATATTTATGTAAGCTATAGGCTAGTTTATATTTGAGGTTCTTTTATCTTTTTTTGTAGTGTACCTTTCAGAAGACTCCCTTTTCTTTTCTTTCTTTTTTCTCTCTTTTTCATACAAGTTGTTACAGCTGATGGCTAAATTAAACCAGCAATTGGAACTTGTTTGTGCTTAGCCAATACCTGTAGTTATGCATAACTACATATTTTCTTTTCATTTATTATACAATTAACCAAAGCAAAAAAGACCTCTAACACTAGCTTGCTCTTCTTTTTCTATTCTATCTGTTTTCTTTTTATTTATTATATTATTTAAAAAAAAAAACCTTGCTACGTGAACTGTGTTAAGCTAACTGAGACTTGTTATAACACTTGTATATCGTTGCTCTTTTGTTGATTTCCGGCAGGCACTGTACTCCCTCATGTTGTGGAAGCTGTCCTCAGTAAAATGCGCAGCACAGAATAGCAAATTGGGTTTATAATGCTCAGGAACAGAGCTAAAAAATAAATTGCAAGCACTGTTTCCTGACATCATCCGCTTTCGGAAGCCCAAACAAAGACGTTTGGGCACGGAGGTGAAAAAAAACAGCATTTCAGACGGTCGCACACCAGACGAGAAGCGCAGCGTCGCGCCACATCTTTAAAATTAAAATACTTTATTTTCTATGAGTGTAGGCACACCTGTTTGTGTCTGTGTGTGTGTGTGTGTGTACCATTGAGTTTCCCATTCTGTGTGTGTGTGTGTACCATTGAGTTTCCCATAATGTGTGTGTGTACCATTGAGTTTCCTATACTGTGTCTGTGTACCATTGAGTTTCCTGTACTGTGTGTGTGTGTGTACCATTGAGTTTCCCATACTGTGTGTGTGTGTGTACCATTGAGTTTCCTATACTGTGTGTGTGTACCATTGAGTTTCCTGTACTGTGTGTGTATGTGTACCATTGAGTTTCCCATACTGTGTGTGTGTGTGTGTGTGTGTGTACCATTGAGTTTCCCATACTGTGTGTGTGTGTGTGTGCGCCATCGAGTTTCCCATACTGTGTTTACTTGTTACATCAAAACAGTCGATAAATTAATGGAATGATTTTAGTTTAAATCAGTTATATCAGATGGCAACACACACACTTTCTTCAATAATTTACTTTCTGTTTGCAACCCTTTTAGCCACCATGGGCGCCATCTTTGGAATGGCCACTTGTCTTAGCGCACAGGCCAGAGAAGCACCTGACGACCCAACCAACTATTTCATCGGTGGATGTGCTTCGGGTTTTTTCCTCGGGGCACGAAGTAAGTAGAATATTCATGTTTTTCATAAATATTCAAGGTCACTGGTGTCTTTATTTGTTGTTGTTAAAGAAGAGTTTAAAGAAGTTTGCTGGTGTTGTTTTTTTACGTTTAGCACACAGTGCTATCACAGGTACCACAGCGTGTTTTGGTCTGGGAACTTTGGCTATGTTCACCAAGAGGGGACAAATGGAAGGCTGGAGACTAACAGGACCCCCAAAACTGTGACCTTATATGTCCCCTAGTGCTTGATGTGTTTATATTGTATATTGCTCAAATAAATGTATTACGATTAAAAATCTCTGGGTGTACTCTTTGTGTTTGAGTTTTCTGAAATGGCTGTTTTTCTGCACTATTGTTGTATTTTTGGCCGCATCTGAATTAGGTCATACCATTGATATTACCTGAGAAGTTAAAGGGGTCATACGATGTTGTTAAAAAGAACATTATTTGGTGTAATGAAATGTTTATGCGGTTTAAGGTTAAAAAAACACATTATTTTCCACATACTGTACATTATTGTTTCTCCTCTATGCCCCGCCTTTCTGAAACTTTTTTACAAAGCTCATCAGTCTGAAAAGTGAGGTGTGCTGTGATTGGCCAGCTATCCAGTGCGTTGTGATTGGCTGAATACCTTATTTACCTATTACAACCAGATGAAAAAATAATACAATTATTAGCCTATTAAAAAAAAATTTTTATAAGGAATATTCACAGTTTTTCTTCCTTTAATTTTCATTAGATTTAAAATAAAATTTGAATGCCTTCATTTGATTTTCAGAAAAATGTAAAGATTAAAAAAATTATTTAGTAAAACCATGCTAATTTTCGTAAGTGATGTGTTGTCAGGTTAACAAAAATTAAAAATAAAATAAAAATGGACACCTTAAGAGGACACACAGGATGAATATATGAGATGCATTTTAAAAATGACAATTTTATTGAAATTACGCAATAACACATTTAAGCTGCCAGAAGCACAAACATGCAGAACAGGTAAACCGGAATAAACCTAAGAGTTAATCGATGAAACTAATTACAGTAAGGCTTTAGGCCAGAATAGTGGTATATTTATATAATATAATTATATAAATAGTTCGATTTTACATCGGCCTATTTGCTGTTTCAGCTATTGTTCTGTTTCATAATTGTTTTACTGATTCAGTTTTCCTAAAAACTCATTAATAGTCTAAATTCCATTCTCACAGCTTACCGAAACATGTTCAATACACTGCATGTTCGACAGCTTTTAGTCAAAACTTTAAAGGCATATATATATATATAAAATTGATTTCTAAATATAAAAATTCCCCCAATATGCCCAGAACGAACAATATCCGTCTCCACTGTATAATACATAACATTTCTTCATAGTTGAGCTCTCTTCCTCTGTCCATCACTCGCATGCAAACATAGCTAGTTGGTTACTTAAAAATTTTAAGTTTTTTAAGTTACTTTAATCTTGTTGGTGAGCATGTGAACTGGAGGTCAACGAAATGCCATGCTGTAGGCTATTTAACTAATTTGCTAGAATGTTATTAAATATTTTTAACATTTTAATCATTGGCCTACATGAAATGGACTTTTGTTGTTTATTAAAAGTCATGAAAAATGCCCTGGGTCCTCACTTGTTTATGACTCACAAGTCTGCATGTTGACTCTCTGTCTTTAGTAAGTATCAAAATATATTCATAATGTAGCCTGGAGTAGTGGAAGCTTGTGCACATATAGAGCATGCACGTTGTGGTGAGTTCTTGTTGTGGCCACAAGGAGGCGCTGTTAAACCATTGTTCCTTTTTATATCTCTAGTATAATTTACACAGCTCACATAAATACATGATTCATTCACCATTTCATATGAATAAATAAATTAATATTTTGGAATCCGAAACCATTAAAAAAATTGATATATTCCTGTAAGACTTAATACAGGGCCCCCATGTTAACTTTCTTTGAGCAGTTCATATTAGGGGTCTGGACCTCAAATAGATGTGTGTTAGAAGTTTCCATTTGTTCTATTCAGGGAGTATTTGTAATCACTGGTTTCTGGGGTGGTCTTGTCTGCCACGAAGTATAGAGATGTGTGGCAAACTCATAGCTGGAAATCAAACCTAAGAATCTCCTCATATAAGTGTGCACAGCTCTATTATCACCACAGTGAAGACTTTTCCAAGGTGTTAGATTTTTATTAGAGACCCGTTGAGTTCACTGGACCGTATTTACAGGTGATTAGCACAGCGGTTACTGGGAGGCTTTTAAATAATTAATGAGATGTGAGAAACAGCTGTTTGCAGTTTATTTGGTTTCAACAGTTGGAACAAGCAGGGAAAGCACAAGAATCTTGGAGACGGATTTGTTTGCTTTGGCCTTTTCCCTGTTGACAACCACAGAGACACAAAAAAGTGTCAATTATATCCATGAGGCTAAAAGCCAAATGGTGTAATTAGCAGACGTGTCCTCATCTGGACCTTCAATCTGCTAATAATTTGATCACGACACTGAAATTGCAAAACAAACTTTCCTGTAAAGATCAGCAAACCTGTACAGACTTAAATATGTATGTATATATACAGAGAGAGAGCGTTATTTATGTAAAATGTTATTGTAGTCTCATTTGAGACACCATTATAATTTGTATTAACGTTCTGATTGTTTTTACATTTCTTGTTTTCACTGTAATTTTCCTTGAAACCTTTGTGATTCTGTTTGTCTTTTTTTTTTTAATGGCTATATATTTTTTATTAATTGCAATTTCAGTTTTAGCTGTAGTTATATAAGTACATCTAAAACTAAATAGAAATGAGAAATGTTACCGTCATATATATATATATATATAATGGCCCCTTAGAAATGCTTTGAAACAGTTTTCTTATGAGATATTTTCCTAAAACATAAAAGTAACCTTTTGTGCATAAAGAACCATTTTTCCAATATAAGAAAAAAAGTGTAAAATTAATAAGAGACTTGACATTTATAATGTTCCAAAACCAATAAAAAATTAACTGAAAACTTCAAAAAATTATTCTAAATGTAAATCTTTCTAATTTATTTATTTTTATGTACTTGAATTTGTATTAATTTGTTTCTATAATTCACTGGGGGTTAATAAATGGCACTACACTTTGTAAAGTATAGTGTTGAAACAATATTTAATGTGAAAAATGAAAAATGTGCCGTCAACATGCTAAAAAGCATTTTCTGACCAAAACAAGAAATGCTAAATAAATGCTTAACGTATGTTGTAAACAGAGCTTCACTGTTTTCACATGCAAATGTGGATGGAATAATCTATTTATAAACCAGATTTATAATGATTCAGAATGATTTACAATGTGAACGTATTTTTATGGATAGAAATATTGAAATAAAGGGCAAAATATGTTTAAATCCTTTTAAAAAATAGATTTATATTTTTAAAGTATATATATATATGCGCACATACAAAATGGCCAAAAATATATTGGTAGAAAATATATTTACAAAAACATATTTTTGCAAATATGTTTTTTGGCCTTTTTTTGTATATTTTGAAATGTATGTAAAATACAGTTGATATTTTATATTAAGACCAATTTATAGAGTATGAAAATTCAATAACGTAACTGTTCCAACTTTCCTTGCTCCAGCGATAGCGTAGTATAGTACACTTTACAAAGAGAAAAGCCATTCAACCCCCCCGTGAAATAAACGTGAAGTAAAATAAAATAGAAATAAATAATGGAATACAATTGAAAGTAATAAATAAATACATTATTTAAAAAAAAATGTTTAACAAAACTTTAGAAAGATTTGATTTTGTCAAAAACAGCTGTCAATAAAATAATGTTAATACAATTAAATTACAATCACAATTAATCTCATTATTTCCAGCAAATCTTGAGAAAGCAGAAAATTCGGGAAATGTGTTAAAACGTGTTAAGCATTTAGCATTTAACTTATATCTTAAGTTTTGGTCTTTGATATAAGTTAAATTTGGGGATAGTCTTTGGGAGACCTTCAAAAAAATCATTATTTATGCAATATAGATTGCTCCTTATGGTGCAGAAATGATCAGTTCACCTCTAAAACAAAAAGCCGACTATAATATGAAGTATCGGTCCTGCAGTTTCTTCTGGTCTCTTCCTTTCAAATGAGTTTGCAGGAAAAAGAAGCTGATGTGAACTTTCTTCTGCTACTCTGCTTTTATTGATTCGCTCGCTGGCTCGATTTCCTTCCGATTGAAAGCATAAGTTGAAATACCGGTTCATCTTCATCCGAAGTGCTGAATCTCAAATCAAAATGCTACGTGGTTTGGCCAAAGAAAGAAAAAACAACTACTAAAGACTGTATTCATATCCTGGTGTGTTCATACAGCAGCCACTGCATTAGGAGATTTGAGCAAGCAGCTCGCTCAGCATTTTAACCGTACAAACGGCTTCAGTCTCAACGGAAGCCTAAAAACAGTTAGCATCGACCCAGCGCTTGTGCGTCAGGGGCATCATTCTTCCTTCAATTCTGCAGTTCCTGACTGCAACAAACTACTGTGATAAAGAGAGTGGCACTCGTGGAGCTGCATTCTTCATAAACCGTGCAGCAGACAATCTCTTCAACTCTGACCTCAGCTTTAATGGAGGCGATCTTTCAGAAATGTTTCTGATATCAGAGCCTGGTAAAAACCACTCTCCATCAGGACTGGCATTTTGATAAGCATGCACTCAAGGACAGCACTGTTGGACAGCACATGCTTAGTTAGAATGGCAGTGACTGCTGGATTTCTATTCGGCCGGGAGCTTAAAGTCCAAGATGTGACTGTAATGAAATGTGTGTTGATAAACAATGAAGATTTATAGCTGCTTATGTCTGCTGGTGATGGACAGCGTTATCTAGTTACCCTAATGGACATTATGAACTAGATACCCAATGAAATGACGTCCAGAGTGTACATTTAACGAAACCATAAACTAATCATTTTCATTTGGAATACCTTTCCACTTAGACTTTTGTACTTGCACTGTAAGTACATTGGGTGTGTGTGTGTGTTTGTTAAATATTCTTGTTAAAAAATATATACAAAAATATTGGTAGAAAACAGAAAATATGTTTACATAAATACATATTTTGAAACTTATTTTAGCACATTTAAAATATATATTTTGTGGTCACAGATGCTGTCCATGAACAATAGCTACATGTATTTGTTTCTATAATTCACTGGGGGTTGATTTATAGAAAAATGTTGTCAAAAGTAAATATTTTCAGAATTCTTTCATTTCTTTTTCTTTTTTGGGGATTCTGTATAATTTATCAATATAAATATCAATAATCTTATTGCATTTTCAAACTGTATAAATTGGACTGAATATAAAATATCAACTATATTTCACATTTCAAAATATACAAAAAAAACATATTTGCACAAATATGTTTATGTAAATGTATATAAATATATATTTTGAAACTTAGTAAATATTTTTTGTATCTTATATATATAATAAGTTTGCAAATGTTTATGTAAATTTATATAAATATATATTTTGAACTATATCTATACAAATATTTTTGGATGGATGGATGGAATTAACTTAATTCAAAGAGAAAAGATACTTTATCTTGCCTCTTTGGCAGATATTTTGTCTTAAGCATAATCTCACATAACTTGGTGCATTTTGCAGAAAATACGACTGAAAAATAAGTGTTAATATTAATTTATTTATTTTCTTAATTGTGAACACTGCTTTGCCATTGACCCATATTTGCTTATGCTTACTTTCAGGATTTAATAGTGGTGTTTTAATTGACTCAATAGGCCAGTAAGTTAAGATAAGAAAGCACAGTTACTACAAGAACCAGCCTAAAATAATGATCATTTTAATACAAGCTCAGTTAGAAACCCAGTGATTCTGCTTGATGGAATTTCAGCCATCCGTGCTGCGAGTAAACATTAGCATACTTGCGGCGTTTGTGGATTTAGCAGCCTGCGTTGTCTTGTTTTACTTAGTTTTGGGTTTTAGTGTTGCGCTACCATTGATTTATTATGCTTTTAATTGCACGGCTTGTCCAAAGAGCCAAAATCATCCACATCTCAGTGTAAAAGATGAGTTTGTTTAGTGTGCGATAAACTTCGAGTGAGAAATATATGAAGTTGGTCTTTAGCTAATAAAAATCTAAACCAAGCCAGTCCCACGGCTGAATAATTCACGGAGTGCTGAGTGGAGGGAATCCAACACACTGAAAGCAAACTTCTCAAATTTGACCACTCACAATCCCCACCCTTCTGACACACATATCCGCGCATACAAACATCTGGGATGCAACGTCTGCAGAAAACGATGAGGCATAAGTCCCCACGGGTGATATTATGGCTTTGTAAAGGATTCTTTTCTCGAACCTCGGCATCGGAAAAATCTGTATGTTAACCTTTCTGCAAATTCATTTATGGGAGCAAAGCGATATTCAGATATTCAGTTTGTAGGGTGGTTTTCTAGGCCAGTCGAATATAATTGGATTCTCTTTTGGCTGCTTGGCAGCGTGAACTTGTGCTTACTTTGAAAATGCCAAAAGGATCTTTTCTGTGTATGTAAACATTACCGTCAACTGAGAAACAAAGTATAAATCTCGGAATATTTGTCAATTAACGGGAGCGGGAATATGGTACAAAATGTTCCTAAAGCAGAACAGATGTTCGATTTGAATGATTCTTTATCATCGCTACATCGGTGTCCAAAAATGGGTTTAAAGATTAATTCGGTCTGAAGAGATGCCTCAATAGAAACGGCTTGCGTTAAGATAATTATAAATCTGTCATCATACTCTCCTGTGACAAAGCCATTCCATGATACCAAAAACATCTGTTTCATGCTGTTCACAATAGGACTAACACAGAGCCTTTGTGCAACACAATATCGCTATAAATCTGACTTTATCTCTGAAGACACCCCAAGTCTGTTGCAGATGAATAGCTAGAGAACATCTTTAGATATAATCAGCATATTCTGAGAAAGTTCTCATGGTTTTGTCTTGATAAGTTGTACATCCCGTTCCACTTATTTCTTATGGATAGGTTTGTGTATAACACGGCAAAAATATAGACTGGAAAGTAAAAATGGCTTAAGATTTACTTTCAAACAGTTTTCACTTAGAAATTGCTTGTAAATTTTACAAAAAAATGATAAAGAAATGGCAAGTAACAATGAATTAAACATGACATTTTGACGTAAAAAGACTGAAACAGTATTTACTTGTGAAACGCACTCCAATAATCAGTTTTTTTTTACCAACTACGAAAAATCATTGTTCACAGCTCTGGAAAACACTAAGAAACAACTAAAAAAGTATCAGTTTCTCTGGATTTACTATTTATAGGCATACGTTTGAGTAAAACATTATTTTTGTTTTATTCTATAAACTACTGATAATATTCCTTCCAAAATACAATAAAAAATATTGTCATTTAGAGCATTTATTTGGTCTAAATAACAGTCCATGTTTTGCAGTGCATCTATCTATCCATCTGCCTATCTGTCCATCCATCCATCCATCCATCCATCCTTCTATCAATCTATCAATCTATCATCCATCCATCCATCCATCCTTCTATCCATCCATATATCCATCCATCCTTATATCCATCCATTCATATGTTAAATGTACATTGTACATTGCAAACAATAAAGCTCAATAAAATGTATTTTTGAAATAAAAAATTTATTTAATTTCAGCCTTCATGTATGCCAAAATGTAAACACATTTTCAGTCTTACAGTAGCCTATATTCATTTTTAAACAACACAATACTATTGTTTTAACTTAAGAGGAGTTGAATGAAATACAAATGAAAATAAAATTTACGGTAAAAAAACGGCAGCTGTGGTTACCGGAATTTTACCGTAAAAAATATGGTAGCAACGTTTTAGGTTTTACGGTTTTAACTTAAATTTACAGTTAAATACCGTAATTTAATTTGATATAATGTTAATATACCAACCTATTGAAGCACTGAAATCTGTTTTGTATCTTTGTAATACACTGATAACCACCAAATGCAGGAGGTGATGAGAAAGTCATGTGATGAACAAAAGCCCATCACAAGCAGCTTATAAATAATAGCATATATAGAAGGTGCACAGTTTCATTCATACAAACACTAAACACCATCACGGTAACACACATGAAACTGAAATAATGCAATAAACTTTCCTTTAACAACATTAGGTGTAACACACAACCCTAATATACAAAAATGATAAGAAAAAACTAAGAAGAAACAGTTATTTCAACAAAAAAACATACAATTTTAAATGTAACGCAGGGAATGCTGGGAATGTCAATTTACGGTTATTCATTGTAAATTATACGTTATTTTTCACTTCCAAAAACGGTATACTACCGTAAAATTGATGTCCAATACATGTAATGTCCAATACAGTTTTTCACCGTATATAGTACGGGAATTTACCGTTAACCATTTAACAGGCTTTTACTGTAGCATTTTACAGTCTTTTACCATTAAATTCACGGTCATTTTTTACAGTGCAGTCTTTAATGTAAAAAAATAAAATAAAGGTAAAGGTAATGTTCCACATATCGATAAGTGCAGTCTCATCATTCATGCTAATGTTTATGTTTTGTTTCTCGTCCAGGGTTTCGTCCGGGACGTTTTGTCTTCTCAGCACTGTAATAACCTGCACCTGGGTTCACTACACTATCGTCCTCGTCTGCTCCATTTCAAGCCACGTTACAGTTGCTTATTTATTTCTAGTTAGTAGAATGTATAAAGTGGACTATCAAAATAAAGTGTAACCTCCATTTCTGCCTCAGAGTAAAAAAAAAGGACAAATGTAAATTCATATCTCACTATTGCAACTTTGTCTCGTAATTATAATTTGATATACCAAAATGTTTTTATTTTATTTTATTGAAACGATGATTTTTGTAATTGTGACTGTGTTGTGTTTCTGATACTTGCTGAACTTTATGTCATACAATGTGATTTTCTTATTTTAACTTTATATATCAAAGTGTGACTTCATATATCTCATAATGTGAGTTTACTTTGTATTTTAGTTATTATTTTTAGCTTGAATTGTTCTTTCTCTGGGATTTTATGACGTTCATAAAAGGACCGGAGATAATATTTAATGATGTATTTTATTTTACAATGATGTTTGTTTTAAGTAAACTATGAACAATGTGACCACTGAGCTCAAATGAACATTTATGGAGACATTTAAATAGGCAGTAAAATAGTCTCCCACTAACAAATGACACCATAAGCAGAAAAACTACTGTTGTAAATGAAAATGAGGCCTAATTAACTGGAAATTGTATAACATGCTCTCTTTCCCTTGTTATATAGAATTTTCTCACCATATTTAAGGAAAGAGACATATTAAAGGGATAGTTCACTCAAAAAATGATCATTGGTAACCAAACAGTCACTGATACCATTGACTTCCATATTCCATAAAAAAATAATAATATGGAAGTCCAACTATTGTTTGGTTATCAACATTCTTTAAAATATCTTCTTTTGTGTTCAACAGAAGAAAGAAACTCATACAGGACCAACATATGGAACAACATAAGGGTGAGTAATTAATGACACAATTTTGGGGTGAACTTTCCCTTTAAATATAAGTAAATGGAAATTTTCTTGGCACGCTGTTGGAATGATTCTGCATCTTTTGTTGAGTTTCCAGCTAATGCTGGATTGAAGGCTGCATTACAGGCCCAGTGGCTTTCTGTCTCCTGTACACACATCTCCCAGACATTTTCAAAGTCTAATGGTAACGCTTATATCATTATTTCAGCCATCCGTGCTGCGAGTAAACATTAGCATACTTGCGGCGTTTGTGGATTTAGCAGCCTGCGTTGTCTTGTTTTACTTAGTTTTGGGTTTTAGTGTTGCGCTACCATTGATTTATTATGCTTTTAATTGCACGGCTTGTCCAAAGAGCCAAAATCATCCACATCTCAGTGTAAAAGATGAGTTTGTTTAGTGTGCGATAAACTTCGAGTGAGAAATATATGAAGTTGGTCTTTAGCTAATAAAAATCTAAACCAAGCCAGTCCCACGGCTGAATAATTCACGGAGTGCTGAGTGGAGGGAATCCAACACACTGAAAGCAAACTTCTCAAATTTGACCACTCACAATCCCCACCCTTCTGACACACATATCCGCGCATACAAACATCTGGGATGCAACGTCTGCAGAAAACGATGAGGCATAAGTCCCCACGGGTGATATTATGGCTTTGTAAAGGATTCTTTTCTCGAACCTCGGCATCGGAAAAATCTGTATGTTAACCTTTCTGCAAATTCATTTATGGGAGCAAAGCGATATTCAGATATTCAGTTTGTAGGGTGGTTTTCTAGGCCAGTCGAATATAATTGGATTCTCTTTTGGCTGCTTGGCAGCGTGAACTTGTGCTTTGAAAATGCCAAAAGGATCTTTTCTGTGTATGTAAACATTACCGTGAACTGAGAAACAAAGTATAAATCTCTGAATATTTGTCAATTAACGGGAGCGGGAATATGGTACAAAATGTTCCTAAAGCAGAACAGATGTTCGATTTGAATGATTCTTTATCATCACTACATCGGTGTCCAAAAATGGGTTTAAAGATCAATTCGGTCTGAAGAGATGCCTCAATAGAAACGGCTTGCGTTAAGATAATTATAAATCTGTCATCATACTCTCCTGTGACAAAGCCATTCCATGATACCAAAAACATCTGTTTCATGCTGTTCACAATAGGACTAACACAGAGCCTTTGTGCAACACAATATCGCTATAAATCTGACTTTATCTCTGAAGACACCCCAAGTCTGTTGCAGATGAATAGCTAGAGAACATCTTTAGATATAATCAGCATATTCTGAGAAAGTTCTCATGGTTTTGTCTTGATAAGTTGTACATCCCGTTCCACTTATTTCTTATGGATAGGTTTGTGTATAACACGGCAAAAATATAGACTGGAAAGTAAAAATGGCTTAAGATTTACTTTCAAACAGTTTTCACTTAGAAATTGCTTGTAAATTTTACAAAAAAATGATAAAGAAATGGCAAGTAACAATGAATTAAACATGACATTTTGAAGTAAAAAGACTGAAACAGTATTTACTTGTGAAACGCACTCCAATAATCTGTTTTTTTTACCAACTACGAAAAATCATTGTTCACAGCTCTGGAAAACACTAAGAAACAACTAAAAAATGATCAGTTTCTCTGGATTTACTATTTATAGGCATATATTTGAGTAAAACATTATTTTTGTTTTATTCTATAAACTACTGATAATATTCCTTCCAAAATACAATAAAAAATATTGTAATTTAGAGCATTTATTTGGTCTAAATAACAGTCCATGTTTTGCAGTGCATCTATCTATCCATCTGCCTATCTGTCCATCCATCCATCCATCCATCCTTCTATCAATCTATCCATCTATCATCCATCCATCCATCCATCCTTCTATCCATCCATCCTTATATCCATCCATTCATATGTTAAATGTACATTGTACATTGCAAACAATAAAGCTCAATAAAATGTATTTTTGAAATAAAAAATTTATTTAATTTCAGCCTTCATGTATGCCAAAATGTAAACACATTTTCAGTTTTACAGTAGCCTATATTCATTTTTAAACAACACAATACTATTGTTTTAACTTAAGAGGAGTTGAATGAAATACAAATGAAAATAAAATTTACGGTAAAAAAACGGCAGCTGTGGTTACCGGAATTTTACCGTAAAAAATATGGTAGCAACGTTTTAGGTTTTACGGTTTTAACTTAAATTTACAGTTAAATACCGTAATTTAATTTGATATAATGTTAATATACCAACCTATTGAAGCACTGAAATCTGTTTTGTATCTTTGTAATACACTGATAACCACCAAATGCAGGAGGTGATGAGAAAGTCATGTGATGAACAAAAGCCCATCACAAGCAGCTTATAAATAATAGCATATATAGAAGGTGCACAGTTTCATTCATACAAACACTAAACACCATCACGGTAACACACATGAAACTGAAATAATGCAATAAACTTTCCTTTAACAACATTAGGTGTAACACACAACCCTAATATACAAAAATGATAAGAAAAAACTAAGAAGAAACAGTTATTTCAACAAAAAAACATACAATTTTAAATGTAACGCAGGGAATGCTGGGAATGTCAATTTACGGTTATTCATTGTAAATTATACGTTATTTTTCACTTCCAAAAACGGTATACTACCGTAAAATTGATGTCCAATACATGTAATGTCCAATACAGTTTTTCACCGTATATAGTACGGGAATTTACCGTTAACCATTTAACAGGCTTTTACTGTAGCATTTTACAGTCTTTTACCATTAAATTCACGGTCATTTTTTACAGTGCAGTCTTTAATGTAAAAAAATAAAATAAAGGTAAAGGTAATGTTCCACATATCGATAAGTGCAGTCTCATCATTCATGCTAATGTTTATGTTTTGTTTCTCGTCCAGGGTTTCGTCCGGGACGTTTTGTCTTCTCAGCACTGTAATAACCTGCACCTGGGTTCACTACACTATCGTCCTCGTCTGCTCCATTTCAAGCCACGTTACAGTTGCTTATTTATTTCTAGTTAGTAGAATGTATAAAGTGGACTATCAAAATAAAGTGTAACCTCCATTTCTGCCTCAGAGTAAAAAAAAAGGACAAATGTAAATTCATATCTCACTATTGCAACTTTGTCTCGTAATTATAATTTGATATACCAAAATGTTTTTATTTTATTTTATTGAAACGATGATTTTTGTAATTGTGACTGTGTTGTGTTTCTGATACTTGCTGAACTTTATGTCATACAATGTGATTTTCTTATTTTAACTTTATATATCAAAGTGTGACTTCATATATCTCATAATGTGAGTTTACTTTGTATTTTAGTTATTATTTTTAGCTTGAATTGTTCTTTCTCTGGGATTTTATGACGTTCATAAAAGGACCGGAGATAATATTTAATGATGTATTTTATTTTACAATGATGTTTGTTTTAAGTAAACTATGAACAATGTGACCACTGAGCTCAAATGAACATTTATGGAGACATTTAAATAGGCAGTAAAATAGTCTCCCACTAACAAATGACACCATAAGCAGAAAAACTACTGTTGTAAATGAAAATGAGGCCTAATTAACTGGAAATTGTATAACATGCTCTCTTTCCCTTGTTATATAGAATTTTCTCACCATATTTAAGGAAAGAGACATATTAAAGGGATAGTTCACTCAAAAAATGATCATTGGTAACCAAACAGTCACTGATACCATTGACTTCCATATTCCATAAAAAAATAATAATATGGAAGTCCAACTATTGTTTGGTTATCAACATTCTTTAAAAGATCTTCTTTTGTGTTCAACAGAAGAAAGAAACTCATACAGGACCAACATATGGAACAACATAAGGGTGAGTAATTAATGACACAATTTTGGGGTGAACTTTCCCTTTAAATATAAGTAAATGGAAATTTTCTTGGCACGCTGTTGGAATGATTCTGCATCTTTTGTTGAGTTTCCAGCTAATGCTGGATTGAAGGCTGCATTACAGGCCCAGTGGCTTTCTGTCTCCTGTACACACATCTCCCAGACATTTTCAAAGTCTAATGGTAACGCTTATATCATTAGCAAGCCATACACACTCAAGGCTGCGACTCAATGTTCCATTTCTCTGACCGCAGATGTTAGAGTTCTGCACAGCTGTGAGGCCGCTCTCATGCTTTACTGTGGTGTTTACACCACTGCGGCCCTCTTCATAGCCTCACCTGCTCCCTGTCCTCTGGCCAGCGCTCAATCTGACCTCCCATTAGAGAGAGGGAGGTCCGTCTCTTCATCTTAATAACGGATGATAAACTGACGGCGGTGATTAAGAGCGTAGGAATGCTACATTTTTCAGTTCTGCTCAGGCCTCCAGATACAGCGGCTCTTTTACGGCTTTTGCTTTCCAAAAAAAAATGGAACAAAAGTTTGTTTCCTAGAAACCCAAACTCAATTTGAGCTATTTAGTGTCGTAAACGCAAAGACTGTAGGGTCATTCTGCAAGTGTCTTGTCAAGTTTGTAAAATTTTAAACTATCTATCAGGAAAAAGTCTGTTTAAACAGTGTGGCATCTCAAACTAAATAAATACAAGTATTTTAGGGTATGTTTTCATTGGTATACTCAGCAAAAATATTTATGCCTGAATTTAAGATTTAAGTATTTGAATTGCATATAAAATTCCATTTAAAAGGTTGTAACATAAAATAATAAACAGAATGCGATGCATATTTTAGTCATGTAAATGACTGGTAAGAAACAGGTCCGTTTTTCCACTCACAATAATCATACTTTATTATTGGCATATTTAGCATATTTTTACATATAAGGATATTTTCTACGGTGGCCGAGAGAGCTCAACGCGCTGCAATTTAAGAAAACACATGCAAATTGAAAAAACACCAGCAAATTAAGAAAACATCTTCATCAGTTTGACAACACACGCGCTGCAAATCCTCACAACACATGCAAATGAAGAAACGCTGCAAATCCTCACAACACATATATTTTTACATATAAGGATATTTTCAGCACTAATTATGCACAATTAAAGTGCATTAAGTACAAAATTAGTTGTTCCAGTTTAGCATACCAAAAGTACAACTGCACAAAGTACAAATATGTAAATGTATTTGTAGTATACTTGGCATGTACTTCAAATACATTTTAGTATATTTATTTTTCACTAGGGAATAGCTGGCACAAGGAATATTAAATTACTTTAAATATATGAGATGGAAATATATTTCATGTATTGATGATAAATGTATAAAGCTGGTTATTGTGTATTTAAAAGACATTCCATTTATTAGTATTATACTGCAATAATCTTGAATGTTTCTTTTACGTACGCATCTCATTAAGTTTATTAGTTTATGTTAAAACTGTGTTATCAAAATGGATGGGAATTTTATATGCATTCCAAATACATAAATCCTAAATATGCTTTTAAGCGTAACAAGGTTGACATTTAAAATATAAGTTTAAGATTATAAAAGTGCTAAGTATTTTATGCTAATATGTCAAGCAATATTATATTATGTGATTTATATGTTGGATGTAAATATTTTCACATTAGATTAATAGTTTAACCAAAAATGAACATTCTGTCATCATTTACTCACCCTCAAAAACTGTATGAGTGTCTGTCTCCTGCTGAACACAAAAGAAGAATGTGCTTGTTCCTATTGACTTCCAAATTACCATCATTCCAACATTCTTCGAAATATCTTCAGCAGAAGAAAAAAAAGCTCATAAAGGTTTGGAACAACATGAGAGTGAGTCGATGATGACTGAATTAAAATTTTTGAGTGAACTGTCCCTTTAAACAGCCATCATGGGAGGAAGTTGCTTTTTGGATCCAGTTAGCAGGGGCTAGCCGTTAACATGCTAACCTGCCAAACGTTGACGTCTTGAGTAGACCACACAGAAGCTGTTCTCAGATGCAATGCGAGATTTAGTGTACCCATATAATCCATATCGCTCTTATGCTACATTCCAAGTTCTCCATGAGGTGTGGAGTTAAACTTAAATTGTTATTTGCTGAAAATCTCATATTTAGGTTTGACGTCAATGATTCGTGACCATCACTGATGTCAAAACTGGTGCAACACGTCTCGACACGTGTAAATTTCCATCTGCTCCTCGACACAATGCTATCTGGAATATTGTCACATGGAGTACGTTTATGGAGTTTGACACCCAATTCAAAGAAAATCCAGTACTACAGTATTTTCATTTCAGGGTGAACTATTCGTTTCATTCGGAAACTACAAAATAAAATTCGCTGAAGAGGGAAACATCTGTGGATCCTAATGTGTGTGATTCATGTTATGGTTTCAGCTCTGATATCCATGAACAGGTCAGTGATGTTCCTGCACTCACAGCACTCCCAGTGCCACAATCATCCCATGGCTTTAAAAGAATTTATGAATGGACACGACTCACAATGGCCTGTGTCGACCAAAATGCTTTAACGGCACACCCCAGAGATCAGTCATCGGGCTAAATTAGTTTCTATGGGAACTGTTCTAAACAACCATGGCTTTCTGTATAGATTGTATCCGATAAATAATGACCTAAACATGTTGAATCAAGACTCGTCTGAGAGAGAGTGGTGATTTAATCCGGCTATATATACCTTGTCTATAATGTCTTACAGCATAGCACTTAAGCATTTTAAGGGATTTGACTGTCCCTGTGTCAAAGTTCACCCTGACATTACGAGGTTTTCTTGTCGTCCTGCAGAAAACGTGTGGCTTCAGAAAGCTTAGTGAATATCCACAGAATTGCAACGCCCCTCATTTAACTGTAAACGTCCTTCAGCCTTATGTGTGTTTGTTTATTCAATTATTTCATACACTGCTAAAAGTATTTTAGTCTTGTTTTCCATTACAAACATCTAAACATTCTTAACTCAGGATACATTTACTTGAGATGCAATATTGGTATCAAGATGAAGTGAGTTTATGCTTAAAACAAGATCAAATACCTAACAGCGGGGGAAGAAAAAATCTATTTAATTCAATAGGTTTAAAGGGACAGCAAGATAATATCTCACAGCACTGGCAGATTTGTTTTTCTTGTTTTGAACATAAACTCACTGTATTTTGATAGATTTTTCAAAAAATAATAATACTTGCAATCTTAAGTCATTTTTATTCCAAAGTAAATGCATCTTGATTTAGCAATTCTTTGTATATAATTTTTGATATTTGCACTACCTTTCATCTACCAATAAACCTACTTTTCTCATGGTATGCAACACATTTCAAGTGTGAAAAAGTGTGCAGATTCCAGTCATTAATGCAATTAAGATTTGTTTTTCGAATTTAGTTAAAAAACATGTCACAAATTTGCTTACCTGCTTATTAGTGATTTAGAAATATTAAATAGTAAAAAACTAACATAGTAAAAAATAAAATAGTAATATAAAAATATAAAAAATGTTCAAAGTCCTAAAAAAAAGTTTAAATTTGATTTTGAATCCTATACTTTTATTATGGGCTATTTTTGTATTCACCTTGTTTTTAACGTAAGATAACTTGAATGTGCAAGGCTTTGTCGCTTCCTGTTAATTTACCTGGACTAAAACAGGCAGTTATGCTGCTTGATTTTGCACACTGGTATTTGTTAGATTAATGTATTATTTTAATCATAAACACAGTGGTTTGTGCACTGTAAAAATTATTTGATCCATAAAAACGAAATTTTTCTGCTTCAGAATTTCATGTTTAATTCAATGTTACTGTTTTTTTGGAATCATTCATTTCGTTTCTGAGTGAAAAGGTGTTTCTACAGAATTTCACCATAGCACACATAGTTTTACAATTTACTGCACTTATTCTTCTTCTAGTTATTTACTTATAGCGGCAGTTATAGGAAGTCTTGTACATTCATGGGAAATTCACGGGAAAAACACAACACAATAGGACATCGTCACATGTTCCTGATCAATGATATGGCTTCAAAAGAATTTAAACATTTCCTGATAACTTTTAAACAGTTAGGGGAGATATATCCTTTTTTAAGAGGAATTTCCTTATTTGTAAGTTGCTTTGGATAAAAGCATTTGCTAAGTTAATAAATGTACTGAATTTAAATTAGATGCACTGAAAAGATCTGTTGAAGGTGTTTTAAAAGATGTTTTATGAGTATGCAATATATAATGTGAAATAGTGAATAATGTCGGGCAGCTCTCCAAAGATTAGTTAAATTAATAGCAAAAATACACATATTGTGTGAATCCTGCATTGCTCATAAAAACCTGTTAATTTTTGGGTTTCGTGCTGTTCACATGACAGCACTAAAACAAGTTATGCAACAAGTCTCTTTCACGTGACCATAACGAACTCAAATGTAATACCTAATAATATATTGGAGCTGTGAAACTTGCACATGCAATATTATAATGCAAACATAAAATATAATATATACAAAATATATAACAAAGATTAAATAACATGTATTTGTTTAGTTTTTATCAAATTTCCACGTTTAATATAATAGTAGTTAACATTACAAAATTGTGACGGTTCAATACCAAAGAACACCAATTGCAATTTGTTATGCAAATATTGTGATGATGCCATCAAGTCAAATGGAGAATCTCAAACTTTTACGTCTTAAAAAGTCTAGCATTTGTCAAAAAAATTTAATTAAATTAAAAATGCAATTTTTGAAATTACAAAGCCAAGTCTGACTTTGTTTTGGCTGAATTAACTGAAGTGAGATAGTGTATGATGGTCACAGACTCCTATTTTTTAGCTTCAGACTATGAATCCATCAAGAATTATAAATTGATGCACTAAATAAACTAAAACTAAAAAGAAAACAAAAACTATATAGACATTTAAAAACAACAAAAACGAATAAAAATGTCAAGAACGCACAACAATATTGCAAAAACTTTAACTATAATTAACATGCAAGCAGAAAATATAAAAATAAAATTTAATTCAAGAAATGAACAAAAAATTGCAGTGATAGCAAAAAAATTGTTTTTTGATATTTTGAGAATGATTTTAAAATACACCGTTTCATTTGTGACAT
This sequence comes from Sinocyclocheilus grahami, assembly GCF_001515645.1. Classification (NCBI taxonomy): domain Eukaryota; kingdom Metazoa; phylum Chordata; class Actinopteri; order Cypriniformes; family Cyprinidae; genus Sinocyclocheilus; species Sinocyclocheilus grahami. The sequence continues at coordinate 495,340 of NW_015505408.1, forward strand.
GTCTCCTAGTAAAAATGCACATATTTCTGCATGAGTTTGTTGTGAATGGCTTTAAAGTCTGGTAGTGTGTGATTCTCTAGTGTGTGATTTTAAAGTCGTGTTTATTCCAGCCTTTAGGGATTTAGAATGACCCCAAACCACAATGTTTAAGGAATATCAATGCAGCTCGGCACTACAATTGAGAAATAAACAAATTAGCATGACTTTGGCAGGACTTTACAGTTTTGTTTACATCTCTAGCATAGACCGATATCCAGGCTGAAGGTAAATGTCCACAACGGACAGGGGGTGGAGCTGGTGTGTGTGGTATAAAGAGGGGTTGAAGCACATGCCATCAGCCCTCACAATACCCCCACCGCACACCCTCCCTCTCCTCCAGTCAGCCAGCCCTTTCTCCAGCTCTCCAGCAGCACAGAAAACTCATCTCTAACTGTCAGACACTCTCCTCCCGTGGAGTGGAAGTAAACACTGTTGAATTCAGTTCAGTTGTCAGGGCTGCTTCATTGCGTGGCGCACCAGGTAGCGGACGGAATCACTCTCAGAGAGAGGACGGGACACATCAGACAGGTCGCTGACTCTGGGACCATAATCTCCATCCGTAGTGAGGCGTGGGGCCCACATGGCGTATTTGGAGATTCAACTCTGAAGAGTGCCGGGATTTGTGTTTTAGGAGAGGTGTTGACGCAGAAGGACGGTTCGTGGCAATATAAAGAGCATAGTGGGATATTGGCTTCTGTAGGGACTTGCAGTCAGCTTTTCTTCACTTTTATGAATCATTACAGAGGAATCTGTTGGACAAACATCTGTTTGAAGCTGTTTTCCAAGTGATTACTTCTTTCGGAGTTGTGTATATAAAGGATGTAAGACATGAACCTGCATAGTAAACATTTAAAGAACTGCACATGAACAGCTGCTTAAGTGCTTCCAAATTCTTCAAACATATATGTATTTTCATGAGTGATAGTTTGCAGTGTTTTGAGTGACAGATGGTTGGCACATCCTTTGTGTTAAAGTGTAATGCTGGCTGGGAGAATAGCTAATGGGTTTTTATTCGCAGCGCTCATTATTTAAGGCAGGTTGCTCATCACAGTACACATTGGGAGGGCATTCTTCAACATTTATTTTTTCCGCACTCCTCGCACTCATTTTATGAGGCTGGTTACTTCAACAGTGCAGATTGCGAGGAAATTGTTTTCCTCTCTTCCCGTTTTGGCAAAAAGTCTCCAAAGTTTAATGCAGTATGAGGATATTTGGACATTTTTACACCTTTGGCATCCCTGGATTTCTGGAGGATCCCTATTCGCAGCGCTCATTATTTAAGGCAGGTTGCTCATCACAGTACACATTGGGAGGACATTCTTCAACATTTATTTTTTCCGCACTCCTCGCACTCATTTTATGAGGCTGGTTACTTCAACAGTGCAGATTGCGAGGAAATTGTTTTCCTCTCTTCCCGTTTTGGCAAAAAGTCTCCAAAGTTTAATGCAGTATGAGGATACTTGGACATTTTTACACCTTTGGCATCCCTGGATTTCTGGAGGATCCTGTAACTGAGGAATGCAGTGCGTATCCTGGACGAGCCTCTGATTTTTCATAAACAGAAACTACAGCACTCCTTTACTCTTCTAAAGAGAAAGGGTTGGAATATCGATCAATGCCATTTTTACCCAGAGGTCAGCTGAACAGACGTGCTGTGGAGTCTGGATAAGCCGGGCAGACGGTAAGAACACATCCTGCTCTCACAGCTTAACTACAGTTTAAGAGCTGAGATTTTCTCAAACACAGTAATGGGCAAAAATCTTGCAAATAAATGCAATGAGGTGTGTGCAGCAAGGCTGTAACATGTTTGTTTAGTACAATTTTTTAAAAAAACATGCTAAATAATAACAGTTACTCTTTACGTTATGGTGCCTTTGTTAGTGGAATTTTACATTTAGTAACGTACTTACTATAGGGTTAGGGTTAGGAAAAGGCTTTAGTTGCATGTACTTATGCATTATTTACTGTTACTGCAGTGAGTACATGTAACAAGGAAAATGTGCTGTGATGATATAGCACAAATTCACATGGCATATGTTTGTGCGTTCAAAAACATTTTGAGTGCAATGGGATGGAGGGGGTTCATAAAGTTTTAAATTTTTGATGCTTAACTTGTCAGAGCATCTTAAAAGACGAAGTGCTCATGGTGTAAGAAACTGAAAAAACAACAAAAGCGATGCAGACGGACTAAAAAAAACAGACAGAATACAAGAATGCACTCTCTGTCACTAGTTTTTGTTAATATTTTAAATGAGATTTTATTTTTATATTTCATTTTAGTTCAAGTTGAATAATTATATTATGTTTTTGTCACTTTTATTCGTTTTTGAAGTTTTGCTTTCATGTTAATTTTAGTTCAAGTTTAATAATTATATTATGTTTTTGTCCCTTTTATTCGTTTTTGATGTTTTAAAATGTGTCTATATATACTTTAATTTTGGTAATTTTCAATTAATAATGAAAACGAGAAATGTTGTCTTGGAAACTAGCTAAAATAAAATAAGTTACATTTTTTTATATTTTATTTCAGTTTACATTATTTTAAGTAATTAAGTAATTCATGTGATTTCTTTTACTAGTTTTAGTTAGCTAAAATAATCCTTCTTTATGTACAATGATATAGAAATAAATTATATAATAAACTTATTGAATGCCTTACACATATGATGCCTTTAAAGTATCTCTATTAATTTCATCTTATTTATATGAACGTGCATTCGGTGTTGGCAAGAGCCACGTACAGACAGGCTTATTTGAGTTTATTTTGCCATCAGAAGATGCCAAAGGAAAGAGAAAGTGACAGATTGAGGTCTGTCATCTGCATCACTCCTACTAAAGTGCACACAGACATGAACATCCCCGAATCATCATCAGCTGTCCTTGCATTTACATCAGGCACAACTTGTCCTTTCACAAAAGCACTAACATGTTCTGTTCTTTCTCAAAGCCCTGTTCTGTACTTTCAGCACTATGAACTGAATGGCAAAAGACAAAGCAGCCCCTCTAATGCAATGGTTCCCAACCCTGGTCCTGGAGGCACCCCAACACTGCACATTTTGTATGTCTCCTTTCTCTGACACACCAATTTCAGGTCTTGGAGTCTCTACTAATGAGCTGATGACCTGAATCAGGTGTGTTTGATTAAGGAGACATACAAAACGTGCCATGTTGGGGTGCCTCCAGGACCAGGGTTGGGAGCCACTGCTTAGTTCCTCTTTACACCTGGTATTAAGACTTGTCTCAAGTGGACAGATTAGACAAATCACCATTTGGACATGGTAGTGTTATGCATCCACTTGTGAAAGGATTGAAAAAATATACTTTATATTGTTTCTACTACACTATTTCAGGCAAGTCCCGCTGCTTCATCCTCTCAGACATGTGGTTACGCTCATTCTTTTCAGTTCATCATTCAAGCTTCATCCACACAAAAACTTATATTCTCCCATTTTTCATAACTTGAAGCTGACATAACATTTGTGAACTTATGACATTGACAATGTGACTCTAGAAAATGTATTTTCAGTTATTTTCAGTCTTGAAATTGACCAAACTGCGTCTGAATTGATCCGTATTTGGCACCCCAAACAGGACTGACAGTGGTATTGTGCAGCTGTGTGAACCTTAGTTTGCACTGATAGTGAACCATGTAATTGTGTGTGCACTCCTGTGGTTTCAATTCAGGACCCATTACATTAATCGTTCATAGAAAAGCCCAACTGAGTCATTTAGGACTTCAACACAGCTTATCCATCACTACCGTCATCATTATCTGGATAAAACAAATCTGCCCAGATATGTTTATGATGGTCTGCCAAAGGAAACACAGCTTCACCTGAATGGACGTCCCTTCAGAACATGGAACAACTGCAAAATTACAAGCCCTTTCAAACAAGGGTGGCTATTTCTTTAGCACCAAAAAGTAAGACATTTCCGTGAAGGATTTAGCACCAGAATAAAAACGGAAAAATAATCTAGTGACAGAAATGTAAATGTAATTTGAATAAATCAAATCAAATAATTATCAACAAAATCCATCTTTAATTCAACAAATTCTATCAAAATAGTAAGATATGATATGAAAAAGATAGGCTATACTAAAAATAATATGCTAAAATAATAAGAATAGTACTATAGAATAGCATCTAGTTCTGACATTTAAAAAATGTGCTAAAATAGCAAGGGTGTAAGTTTGATTTTGGCATTGGTGGGGCATTGGTCGCTGGATATTGGTGGGGACATGTAATAGCGTCTCTACCAAATTCTACACCCTTGAAAATCATAACAAGTGATGTCTGACTTTGGAAACTATAGTTTTACTCAAAAAAAAAAAAAACACAAATCAACCATGGTTTAGCCATCATTTAATCATGGCATTTGAAGTAAAACTCTAGTTATACAAAAAACATGGTTACTACACTTTTACTATAGTCAAGTGTGATGAGAATGATTCATTAACCCGCTCCGAAGTTCCGTTCTGAATCAAAAGACTCACGAACCCGCTCGGAAGTTCCGATCAAATGATTCGCAATCCACACTCCAAAGTCCCACCCTGCATCTCAATGTTCATACTATCCATCCTAAATAGTATGTGAGATTAGAATAAGTGTGTCCCAAAGCATAGTATGTTGAAAAGAGTATGCCAAAAGTCCCTGGATGGTCTACTATTTCAGGTCGATTTTTGAAGTGTGGATCCGTGCACACTCTAATGGCTAATATTGCCCACAATCCATTGCGCTTTGGTGAAGGATTCTGTCCAGAACTACAAACAGGAATAAAACTACAAACATGGCGGATGTGCAAGACCGGCGGTTAGGTAGAGAGGCTTAGAAAAGGGGGTTTGAGTTACTAATATTCAACATTTAACCTGGTAAAAAATATTTATTTAATGTTATCTAAATAACATTATTTATATAATGTTATCATCTGCAACAGCAATGTAAAAAAAAACTTTTATAAACATCCGTTTGGTTGTGAACTTTTAAATGCATCATTATGCATAAAATATGAGCAGAGTTCTCAGCATGAAAGACCCACCCGCGACTGGCAGATCAATGTGCTACTTCTTTTCTCTCCAATACAGTAGGAAGTTAAATGAAATGCAATGTGGAGGATGTTAACTGTGACAAGATGACTGACAGGCCAGTTTACAGTGACAGGGTGCGTGTAACAGGTGCAACAGAGCATCCGTTAAAGACGCAGATGTGTGACGTGATAGTATGTCCCAAAGCTTGCCTACTCTTCTACTACACACTCAAAAGTGTGCACTTTTTCTTCACCAAAAGAGTACATACTTTAAGGGTGTAGTATAAGTAGGCACATTGAGACGCAGCACCAATCTGAATATTGATACGTGAATTATCATTACAAATCAGGACTCGGAGCACGAATCAAATGATTCAGGATCCGTGCTCCGAAGTTCTAATCTGAATCAAATGATTCACGATGCTCCGAAGTACACTCTTAAAAATAAAGGTGCTTCACGATGCCATAGAAGAACCTTTTTGTCTAAATGGTCGTTCAGTTTTATCTGAAAGATTTAATCTGGCAATGTTTTACTACGATGGTTGTGGTACATACATACCGCAGCTGTTCAGAAATGAAATGTCTGCTGAGTGGGGCTAAAAAGTTAATGCTCTGTTGTGTTCAAAAGTAACGTACCACCTACGCTAAACTTAACCAGTAGTGTTAACAAAAGCAAATGCGAGATTAAAAAAAAAACACTGAAGCAACCATACCATTTTAGCTTCTACAAGCCCTTGAGGTTTCTTTATTGTGACTAAGGTTTCGCAGACTCGTAGCAAAGTGCTCCACATTGCATGTGCAATGCTGCATCAGGTGCGCTTCGGAGCAAGTTTACTATATCAGAAGATCCATACATATGGAAATGATTATGTGATGTAAACGTCAAAATGAGTTACCGATCTGATTCAAAAGATTCGCAATCCACGCTCCGAAGTTCCGATCTGAATCAACTGTTTCGCGAACCTGCTCAGAAGTTCCAATCTAAATCAAATGATTCAAGAACGCTCCAAAGTACCAATCTGAATAAAATGATTCATGCTTCGCGCTCCGTGCTCCGAAGTTCTGATTTGAATCAACTGTTTCACGAACCTGCTCCGAAGTTCCGATCTAAATCAAATGATCCGCAATGCACGCTCCAGTGCCGATCTGAATCAAAAGATTCACCAACCCACTGGTCCGAGACGCGTTTTGAAGTCCTGTTCTGAATCAAATGAACACTCCATGAAAATTATATGCTAAATCAGTAAGATTAGTACTAATTCTAGTATTCAGTTTAGCAGCTATCTTTGTGAATGGCCTATTGAATCATTGACTTTCTCAATTCCTTCAAAAACGCTTAATCATTCTGAATGGAATCAGAAACGAAGAACCATGTTGATCAGAGAAGCAATGCTTGCAAAATAGTCTAACAATATTGTGTTTAAAATGTACATCAGTTAAAATCAGATTGAAAATAACATTAACATGTTTTTATTTATTTGTATGATTGTTTACATTCTTTATAAAATAGCGATAAAAGGAGGATAAATGAGCGTCATACCTACATTGCTTTTCATAACCGGACTATCCAACCTAAAATCTTCACACCAATAAATTCTGTTCTGTGGAAAATGGCCATTTGTACATCAATAAGACTTTAATTGATCATATGGGCATTACCATTCTCTAATGCCTGTCAATGATCATTGAAAGTCAGCATTAGACCAAAATCAGAAGGGTAGCTAGATTTTTTTTTTTATATATATATATATATATAATTAAATGTAATTACTAATTAAATTATAGTACAAAAGTTTAAATAAATGAAACAATACATAATTATTTTAATAATCGTTAATATTCTTTTATATTCAGCCTAAATAATTAATAGCTCCCACTTCCAGGGAAGGCTGCTTTTAATCAGTCGATTGATGTGGACAAATGAAAGCAATCACCTAAAGGCACTGCAGATTTTGTGTGCGCGTTAAGGTCCATTGAGAGTTTTTAGTGTCTCCGCATCTTCAAAATGTTTAAAAGACACTTGAGAGCTTCTGAAATTCATTGTGTAAAAGATTGCAGAATGAAACATCTCATTCATGCATGTCTCATGAATGTTTCACGCATTTGCAATTCATAAACACGATCAGCACCAAGCTCTAATGTTACACTCCCATCCCTGACTGCAAAAATAAACAATGTGCTGAATTTGAGCCATTCATAACATAGCTGATAAACATCAGGGTGGTTACGTTTAATTTAAGAGGCATCTGTTCATTTTCCATGAGTTTTATACTGTTGTTTAGTGTGTGGTGAACAAGGCCACTGAATATAATGCCAGAGATGTGAGGAAATCTAACACAGTTCTGCACATCAGAAGAAGACAAGCCGAGAGCAGCAGAGTAATCGATTTTCTCCTGCTTTTAGCACCTCAACTTCCTCTGACTCTGCAGATAAAGAGAAACGTCCACCCTTTGTACAGTCATTAGAGTTGGATCTCACCTTGCACTATCTAAGATGGAGGTAGAGCTTCATCAATCTGAATAACATTTAGCAAACAATACACTAGAACATATTCATCTAAATGCTTAATTTATACATGGACTAATCATAGTATTTAAAAAGTGAGGTGCGTAATTTCTGGGTCACTAACGTCACCAAACGCAATTGCAAAAGCAATGAAAGTTTCCCAAACACTCCTCCCACGTGCCATTGGTCAAACAAACAGATAGTCCCGCCCCAAATTTACATCACTTGTTACCAGAGTTGGGCTGGTTGAGCACAATGACTTTCAGCAGCACATTTTTCAACCTGTAAACAGACATAGTTATCTCAGCATAAGATGTTTATTTACAATCAAGTATTTTGTTCCAGTGAAATAAAAATTGTTTGTAGCTTTAAGGCCATGTATGTTTGCTTTTAAGTTATCTGCTAGCAAAACCTTTAAAAAAATGTAATGCAAAAATGTATATATTGATGACTCGTGCTGCACTGCTCAGATTTCTGTCCAATCAGATGCTTTCTAATGAGACTGTCCCACCCCATAATAAAGCCTGCAGCCAACTAGCAAGTAGCATAGCATAGTTCATGGCTGTGATGCAACTAGAACCTATTGGTTATTTAAAAACAAAGGTACAAACCATTCAATATATGTCGACCATGTCCTACTGAAAACTACAACCTAGTTTTATTTCTGCAATATGATATTCCGTTGTTTCTTGCACGTTTTACTACACTTTCACAGTGAAATGTCCAGTAAGTGGCGCTAAAAGCACGTTCAGTTTTATCTGAAAGATTTAATCTGGCAATGTTTTACTACGATGGTTGTGGTACATACATACCGCAGCTGTTCAGAAATGAAATGTCTGCTGAGTGGGGCTAAAAAGTTAATGCTCTGTTGTGTTCAAAAGTAACGTACCACCTACGCTAAACTTAACCAGTAGTGTTAACAAAAGCAAATGCGAGATTAAAAAAAAAACACTGAAGCAACCATACCATTTTAGCTTCTACAAGCCCTTGAGGTTTCTTTATTGTGACTAAGGTTTCGCAGACTCGTAGCAAAGTGCTCCACATTGCATGTGCAATGCTGCATCAGGTGCGCTTCGGAGCAAGTTTACTATATCAGAAGATCCATACATATGGAAATGATTATGTGATGTAAACGTCAAAATGAGTTAGTCCACAAATTATCCACTATGGTGCAAAATTGAGGCCAGAACATAGTATTGTGCAAGGAACCAGGCAAAAAATGAATTGTTCAAAATAACATCTATAATATATACAATTTTAATTTACTGCAACTTAAATGTCTGTCTTAATTTTTAAAGAGGTTATGGGAACTCTTTTTGTTTAAATTTGAATTACTCTGATTTGTAGTAAAATTATGAATCAGAAAAGGTGTCCTGTTCTTTTCGATAATAAAAGCATCTCTGATATAGCAATGCTGAGGGTCACACCATCTGATTATGGGTGAAGTACAGTATATGTAGTGCACATCTCTGCAGCTCAACTGGGTGGTATTAGCATTAATACCTCCACGAGCTGATTCGACTTGTTTTGTTTTGATAAAACTTGCTTTAAAAATGTCCTAAGCTTAAACAAAAGCAGTGTGGTGCCACTATTCAGTACAATAGTATTTCATCTGGACATCCTGTTTTTCTGTTTCAATCTTGAAGTTTCTCATATATTCTATGCCCAAAATGGGATGCAAATCTTAATTTTTTTTAAAAATGTTATGGTTTGTTATTGACATCCACGTACAGTTGAAATTAAACCCCTAAAATGGTGATTTTAATATTCCTTAAAATGGTAATCTATCTTAAAATGAGTTAAACATTAATACGTGTTGTTAAATCTAAATCTATTAAAAACATTTTCGGTAACTGAAATAAAGCTGAAATAAAATATAAATATTACATTAAAAAAAAAAAGTATTAGAAGTGCTCTCTTTGCAACTAAGTGAAATCGATAACCTTCAGTTGAAGTACAAAAATTACTAAATAAATAAAAAAATCTGGAAGCGACAATTACTTTGCAAATATTTCATTAAAATTTCCATTGTCGCTGTTCAGTTTTATCTGAAAGATTTAATCTGGCAATGTTTTACTACGATGGTTGTGGTACATACATACCGCAGCTGTTCAGAAATGAAATGTCTGCTGAGTGGGGCTAAAAAGTTAATGCTCTGTCGTGTTCAAAAGTAACGTACCACCTACGCTAAACTTAACCAGTAGTGTTAACAAAAGCAAATGCGAGATTAAAAAAAAAACACTGAAGCAACCATACCATTTTAGCTTCTACAAGCCCTTGAGGTTTCTTTATTGTGACTAAGGTTTCGCAGACTCGTAGCAAAGTGCTCCACATTGCATGTCCAATGCTGCATCAGGTGCGCTTCGGAGCAAGTTTACTATATCAGAAGATCCATACATATGGAAATGATTATGTGATGTAAACGTCAAAATGAGTTAGTCCACAAATTATCCACTATGGTGCAAAATTGAGGCCAGAACATAGTATTGTGCAAGGAACCAGGCAAAAAATGAATTGTTCAAAATAACATCTATAATATATACAATTTTAATTTACTGCAACTTAAATGTCTGTCTTAATTTTTAAAGAGGTTATGGGAACTCTTTTTGTTTAAATTTGAATTACTCTGATTTGTAGTAAAATTATGAATCAGAAAAGGTGTCCTGTTCTTTTCGATAATAAAAGCATCTCTGATATAGCAATGCTGAGGGTCACACCATCTGTTTATGGGTGAAGTACAGTATATGTAGTGCACATCTCTGCAGCTCAACTGGGTGGTATTAGCATTAATACCTCCACGAGCTGATTCGACTTGTTTTGTTTTGATAAAACTTGCTTTAAAAATGTCCTAAGCTTAAACAAAAGCAGTGTGGTGCCACTATTCAGTACAATAGTATTTTATCTGGACATCCTGTTTTTCTGTTTCAGTCTTGAAGTTTCTCATATATTCTATGCCCAAAATTGGATGCAAATCTTAATTTTTTTTTTAAAAATGTTATGGTTTGTTATTGACATCCACGTACAGTTGAAATTAAACCCCTAAAATGGTGATTTTAATATTCCTTAAAATGGTAATCTATCTTAAAATGAGTTAAACATTAATAAGTGTTGTTAAATCTAAATCTATTAAAAACATTTTCGGTAACTGAAATGCATTCTGCTTTCATAATAAAAAATGTAATTACAAATTATATTTGTGTGATCATAATTTGAATTTAAAAAAAGTATTTAGATGCTTGATAATAATATTGATAAGCATTGATAATAATAATGATAATAATAATACATGTTTCTTGAGCAGCAAACCAGCATATTAGAATGATTTCTGAATGATAATGTGACTGAAAATTCAGCAATAAATTACTTTTAAAATATATTCAAATAGAAAACAGTAACTTATAAATTGTAAAATATAATAATATTTCACAATATTACTGTTTGTACTCTATCAAATAAATACAGCTTTGGTGAGCATCAGAGACTTCTTTCAAAAACATTAAAACTCTTACTGACAACAATGATGGGATTGAAATTGTATTCCAGACAGAGATAACCCGAGGTTATGAATCATCATTACTCACATTTGAATTTCACATTTACACACGCACACACTAACTAGTAGCCTATATTTTTTTATGAAGACCTCCTATTAACTTCTGTTGTTCTTAAATTATGTTAATTATAATCACTATAGACTACTGTCTTTATATGGCAGAAATAGTTAGAGTATATGTTATTATGCTATTTCGTTTGCTGACTTTTGCTGCAACGTATTCTGATATAAGCATCCGCAGGCCAATGAGACTTAAAGCGAGGCCGCCCACTGTATTCCCGACTGACCCGTCTCTTTCCACAGCTCAAAACAAATTCATTCATATACTCTAAGTGCTTTGTACCTGGATCCATGAAACTAGTTTTTAGATCAAACTACTAACAAATTTAGTTATTTTAAAGAGATAGTTCACCCAAAAATGTAAATTGTCATCATTCACTCACCCTCAAGTTGTTCGAGTTTCTTTCTGCTGTTGAACATAAAAGAAGATATTATGAAGAATGTATTTAACCAAAAAGTTGCAGGTCCCCACAGACTTTCATATTATGGGAAAAATACTATGGAAGTCAATGGGGACCAGAAATTGTTTGGTTACTTGCATTCTTCATAATATCTTGTTTTATGTTTCAACAGCAGAAAGAAACTACAGGTTTGGAACAACTTGAGGGTGAGTAAATGATGACAATTTTCACTTTGGGGTCCTGGACGTTATGTGACAATGTCAGAGAGCTGTGAACATGCAAATGTGATATTTAACTATTATAATATTTATTTTAAAATCTCAGGGGTACTTCAAGTAAATGTATTAGTGGAAGGATGACAAAAAAAGTTTGGGAATCACTGCATTATATATAAATACGCATGTAATCGTGTAATCCATAAAAAAGTAATTGGATTGTGTTGAATCTAATTACAAGTACTCTTGATCAATCAGAATCACAGAGTGGAATTAATTTTATAAATGGAATTTGAGGAATAAAATCCACCCAAGTACATGAATTATTGCTTTCCTAAAATGTGTCAACACGGTTTCATTTTCATGTTTCATAGCATATCTTTAGTAAATCCTGACCCACCAAAAGAGGGTTTTGCACTGGTACAAGCGGTAAGTAAATCTAGCCATAGGTCTTTTATGGTCTCAAGTCAATCTGATCAGTGCAAAATCACACATGGTAGTAAAATAATCACAATAAGCAGAATATATGTGGACTTAGCTAAAATTGTTTCAAATTCTTAAGTTCGAAATTGGCTTCAGGTTTAAACTTTGTCATTTCTGCGCTTCGCTCACCAAACCAAATTGACTAAAATTATTGTTTTCAAACAGGTTTCTCAGCCGCTCCTCCTGTCTACCATTTTTTTGGCAAAAACTCACACTCAACTCAATGGTTGAATGAATGTTGCTAAAAAGGGAAAAAAATTGAATATGAATTACTTATTTCAACAATGTATGTAATTTATAAAAATGACGTCTTTTTTTCAAGTGGCAAGCAGCGACTTCTTTAAATGGTTATGTTAACCAGGCAATCTAATTTATTATTTTTGTTAGAGACCACAAATAAGAAACACCATGGCATGTGTGGATTTTCACGTTGATTAGTTTGCGCGAACATGTTGTCAAATAATGTGTACCTTCAATATACTGTATCTATGCCAAAGATGAAGACATGTTTTTAATGGACTTTCAAAATGTGCTTTTTGCAACAATAACAACCTCATAGCAATAAGTGCCAAAGCTGCTATGGATCCACACACCCCAAATTCCCCCTTAAGTGGCAGAGGTTTGCAGAAAATTACGGCATTCAATAAATAATTCACATAGGTTGGTATTCCCAATATTGTATTATGTATGCTTTATACCTCAAATAAAAAGGCAATATATACTAATGCTTATATAAATTAGCCAGCTCATGCTCTTAAATGGCTTGTTTATGTCGAGCATTCAGTTTATATGGACTGAATTATAGGCCTGATTTAATCGCGGTCAATTTTCAATCAACTGACCATTATGGGGACAATATGTTTACACTTTATTTTGATAGCCTATTTGAGACATTCTACACTCTAAAAAATGCTGGGTTAAAAATAACCCAGTGCTGGGTAAAATAGGGACAAACCAAGCAATTGGGTTGTTTTGACCCAGCGGTTTGGTTACTACCCAGAATGTTAGGTTAAACATTTAAACAAACCGCTGGGTCAAAACAACCCAATTGCTTGGTTTGTCCCTATTTTACCCAGCACTGGGTTGTTTTTAACCCAGCATTTTTTAGAGTGTACTAACAATAAGTAACTTTGCAACTACATGTTAACTAAACTCTCATTAATTTGCAATTACATGTCAACTAACTCTCATTAGAGTATTAGCAGACTGTAGGGTTAGCATTAGTAGAGAAAGTTAACATATAGGCTACTTGCAAAGTTGGTACAATCAGTAAAATGTCTTTTGAGGGAGCATCAAAATAAAGTGTTAGCAGATATTAAGCAGATCGTCTACTGATACTCTAATGACTGCTAGTTGATGTAGTTTCAAAAGCATCTTTCTCCACTGACAGCCATTCAGTTGTAGCGTATATTTTGACAAAATGAAAATTATATCTAATGTTTTTGGCTTCACTTGTCCAAATGCGTGATGCCAATAGAATAGCAAACATTAAAACAGCGTTTCTTTTTGGTTTTGAGTGATGGATGTTTGGTTGTTTTGCAGGGGCCCAATGCTTCTCCTCATTCTAAGATGAAGTTATGGAAGTTTGGTGCCATCGGCCTGATTCTCTGTGGTGCTGCACTTCCTCTGCTCGTCCTTAAAACCGCTCCCTCTTCCCAAGCCCCGCCCCCTCCTCCCCACCGCAGAGCTTCATCCTCATCTCTTTCACCTCCATCGTCTTCATTTACACCAAGCAATTCATCGTCTACCGTTGTGGCAGGTGGGCGGCAAAGGAGGGTCAGATCAGCTAACGGAGGAAACTCTCTTGTATCAGAATGTAAGATCACGACGAGGCCTTATGTTCTCTTGTGTTGTGACAGCGGTTCATTATAGTGTAGCCTATCATAGTTTACATCAGATTGCATTTAGCATGCAGGCCTCCCAGACGTCAGGCTCAAGTCCAACTTCACATGAACAGAATTCCATGTGAATTTAACTCTAAATATGATAACCAATATTCCCTGAAGTTTCGATTTTAAAGTTTGTACATTTATGCCACTGTGCTAACCAATTAGAACTGAAAAAAAAGGTTTTCAAACAGGTATTCATATGTATTTCACACTAAAATATTGACATGCTGACAGGTTGTTTAGAAAACACTTAATCAGCGCCACTGAAAAAGTGGGCATGCACAATTAAAATAATGTTTTGCCATGCTAAACACTGAAAATATTTAACCCTCCTTTTTCCCTCAGTCATGAAGATGTTCCAGAGCTTCACAGAGGGCGAGTTGAAGCAGGTCATTGGGACACTGGTGGAAAGGAAAGCCCGCAGAGATGCCCAACAGAGCAAAAGGACTAAACGGGCAAAAAAGCGTTCCAAACCCTGCTCGCTGCAGGAGGTGGAGGTGACGGTCAGTCAGCTGGGGTTGGGATACGTCAGTGACGAGACTATAGTCTTCCATTACTGCAGTGGAAAGTGCACCACTAGCCGCAAAAACTATGACCTGACGCTGGCGTTCATGAAGCGCTCGCGGCTGCTAACAAGGGAGCAGAAGGACAAAGCGCGCCACAGCCCCTGCTGTCGGCCCACCGCGTATGAGGAGGACATCTCCTTCCTCGATAACTTCAACAAATACCACACGATCCAAAAGTTTTCGGCCAAAGCATGTAGATGCGTCTGACGTTGAGGGTCAAAACTCATCGGAGTACTCAAAACGTTTAAGAAACATAACATGTTTTAATCTCTGACAAAATACAGACCCTCGATTCTGAGAAGAAAATCTTCTGGGCTTAAAGCACTGAGGCGAGAGCTTATGTCTTGCATTGCCTTCACGAAACATACTCGGCTGACAGGTTCTCCTCAGATACTTCTGCCAGTCCTGATGAAGAGAAACCAAAAATATATTAAGCAAAGAATTATTCTCATGTTTAGTCTTTGCTAATGAGATGCTGCTGAATATCTTGTTTCTATTGCTTTCGTGGGTCTATTTCAAATAGCTTGAAATGCTGGGTGGATGCTCAGAGTTTCAGTGTCAAAAACCTCTAGAAAATTAATTCAGGGCTTCAGTAAACAAAGCAAGAACACAAAGGCGCACCCAATGCTGAACAAAACTTCCTCATTGTGTAACTGACCCGTAAATGATCCCAGCAGCTCTGAAAGATTTCAACTCTGACATTTCAAAGGCAAAACATTCCCACAAATCAAATTCAAACACATTAGTTATACCAAACATCTACCTCAGCTTTGCTATGGTCAACGTGGCTCTGTAAAAGAAAACCCAATATTTGATTAAAATATTTACATTTATTAAATGTTACAATAATCAAACAAAAAGTTATGTATAAAAAGATAAAAAAGGAACCTAATAATCTGCTAAAGGATGGATTTTAAAACACAAATGGCGTCGTTGTAAATTGTAACAGAGGAAAAACTGGTGGTCACGCTACCGAAATTTCAAGTCGTTCCGAACACAACAAACTAGCACCTTGTGACAAGGCGTTATCCTGTGAAAACTGTCAAATCCGACTGCCCAAAATACGCAGACAGGTTCTGATTTTTTGGCAAAAAAATCTGGGCAAAAGTAGTATATTCCAACCTTCAGAACCTGATAAACTGGAATGATCAAAAAACTGTATAAAATGGGTTCCAATTTATAAAATTTGATTTATGAAACAATACTACAATGTCCAAAACAATCTCATTGCAAAACTACTATGCATTTTGGCAAATTGGTGGCTAATACTCATTCGTATGTTTTCATACAATCTATGTACGCCCAAGTGACGGTTACATTTAGGGGCAGACCTTCATGCTTATTTTTTTGCGACGAATCATACAATTTTGTACGTCACATTGTGTGAATTCATATGAAATCGCCACCTTGTAAAATAGATACAATTTGCGGTGAGATCGGGTTGCAGTGTCTCCACAAGGTTCTCCGAATCTTCCAGTCAGGTTCTATATAGAGAGAAATTTGTTGGAATTTTGTGCATTGATAATATCCAAATTGTGCTTTGCCAAAATTATGCTACTATTGGCCTGGACTGCCATCATAAAGTCAATTTGCACTGTTCCTCAAAGGAAAAATTTGGATCCCACCCTATCAAGAATCCCTGCAGAAACAGGTTCCTCTCACTATCGGACGGTTTTCATTCTTCTAGTTACTTGCAAATGTACTGAAATCGAAGGCAACCTCTCAGGCTATCCGTGCCCGAGGTCTTCCCTTAGTTAACCTGACCAAATCCACTTTATTTGTGTAAATCCTATAACAGAAGAGTCTAATCCACTTTAGCTCCTGTCAAGCCTTGGCCAAAAATACAGAGAACTAAAGAGGGAAGAACCTTCCTGAACAAGCATCGAATAAGTCTCTAAATAAAACCGTGTCCTGATTTTAGCTCTAAACTCCACCAAAATAATCTCTGGTAATTAGGCATTAAACAAGCACAGATACTAGTCAAACCAACTCCTTGTTTCGACTTTCTGTCGTCAATCATGTTTGCATTGACATAAAAACAACTCTTTATAATAATACTATATAATACTATACTTAGTGGATTACAGCTGCAGTAAGACACGTACACATTATGTCAACAGACTGCAAATGCGTGCAGTAATTGCACGCAATAGTAACTGGAAAGAGAATTTGGAATACAAATGAAGTACGATGAATCGAAATGAGAGTTGAAATCGATGTCTTGTGCTCAGGAAGCAGATGAGTGTCCCTTTAAGCCACATGTAAGTCTGATCAGTTCATTAGAGCACTGATGTAATTACAGGAGAAGACTTAAGCCCTAATAAGCACCCGGCCTTAAAACTCAACAAACCATGTGCTTGCAAAGGTGTGCAGACTTTGTGCTGCTGTAACAAATGTTTTGATTTTATTTTGTATATTTTTTTTCACATATGGGCAAAAATATATATAAAACCAAATTGAAGATAATATAGTAATGTGCATGTATATGGTTGTAAGAATCTATTAGCATGCTGAACTAGAACAGTTATGAAATAGAATCTAATTTCACATTCATAATCAAAAACCATATGCAAAAAATGTTTAAGCAGCATCATGTAAGATTTTTAGTATGATATTGCTTTTATGCAATGGATAGTTCACCCAAAAATGAAAACACTGTCATTATTTACGCACCTTAAATGTTGTTCCAAAACTGCATGACTTTCTTTCTTCTGTGGAACATAAAAGAAGATATTTTGAAGAACTTGGGTGATTTTGGAAAAGACATTTCTTGAGATATTTCTCAAATATCTTCATCTGTGATGACAGAATTCATCCATCTTTATACTGATACACCTAAAAACAGTAACATTTAAATTGACTGACTCTGCTACATTGTTACAAACAAAAATATAAGCGTCTGGTCTGATAAAAATAGCTTGTTAATGTATTTCCTGCACAGTTTCACTTTTTTAGGTGAACAAAATATTTCCAAATGATGTCAAAGGATCAAGCCGAGTTAACAAAACATCAACACTCCTGTCTAATAGAAATAGTGCTGTATAATCCATTCATATCTAAATCTGTCACTCTGTGGTTAATCGTATTTGTTCTTTTACTTTTTTTGGAGTAACTGCAGTCTCTGAAGAGTTCATCTGTCCGTCCATATGGCCTCAGTCTCTTCCACCTGCTGCAGTGGGATGTCCTGTTAACACACACACACACAGAGGTCTTCCCTTAGTTAACCTGACCAAATCCACTTTATTTGTGTAAATCCTATAACAGAAGAGTCTAATCCACTTTAGCTCCTGTCAAGCCTTGGCCAAAAATACAGAGAACTAAAGAGGGAAGAACCTTCCTGAACAAGCATCGAATAAGTCTCTAAATAAAACCGTGTCCTGATTTTAGCTCTAAACTCCACCAAAATAATCTCTGGTAATTAGGCATTAAACAAGCACAGATACTAGTCAAACCAACTCCTTGTTTCGACTTTCTGTCGTCAATCATGTTTGCATTGACATAAAAACAACTCTTTATAATAATACTATATAATACTATACTTAGTGGATTACAGCTGCAGTAAGACACGTACACATTATGTCAACAGACTGCAAATGCGTGCAGTAATTGCACGCAATAGTAACTGGAAAGAGAATTTGGAATACAAATGAAGTACGATGAATCGAAATGAGAGTTGAAATCGATGTCTTGTGCTCAGGAAGCAGATGAGTGTCCCTTTAAGCCACATGTAAGTCTGATCAGTTCATTAGAGCACTGATGTAATTACAGGAGAAGACTTAAGCCCTAATAAGCACCCGGCCTTAAAACTCAACAAACCATGTGCTTGCAAAGGTGTGCAGACTTTGTGCTGCTGTAACAAATGTTTTGATTTTATTTTGTATATTTTTTTTCACATATGGGCAAAAATATATATAAAACCAAATTGAAGATAATATAGTAATGTGCATGTATATGGTTGTAAGAATCTATTAGCATGCTGAACTAGAACAGTTATGAAATAGAATCTAATTTCACATTCATAATCAAAAACCATATGCAAAAAATGTTTAAGCAGCATCATGTAAGATTTTTAGTATGATATTGCTTTTATGCAATGGATAGTTCACCCAAAAATGAAAACACTGTCATTATTTACGCACCTTAAATGTTGTTCCAAAACTGCATGACTTTCTTTCTTCTGTGGAACATAAAAGAAGATATTTTGAAGAACTTGGGTGATTTTGGAAAAGACATTTCTTGAGATATTTCTCAAATATCTTCATCTGTGATGACAGAATTCATCCATCTTTATACTGATACACCTAAAAACAGTAACATTTAAATTGACTGACTCTGCTACATTGTTACAAACAAAAATATAAGCGTCTGGTCTGATAAAAATAGCTTGTTAATGTATTTCCTGCACAGTTTCACTTTTTTAGGTGAACAAAATATTTCCAAATGATGTCAAAGGATCAAGCCGAGTTAACAAAACATCAACACTCCTGTCTAATAGAAATAGTGCTGTATAATCCATTCATATCTAAATCTGTCACTCTGTGGTTAATCGTATTTGTTCTTTTACTTTTTTTGGAGTAACTGCAGTCTCTGAAGAGTTCATCTGTCCGTCCATATGGCCTCAGTCTCTTCCACCTGCTGCAGTGGGATGTCCTGTTAACACACACACACACACACACACACACAGCCTTTCACTACGAGAATTGTTGGACCCTGTAGACCAACTGCAATAAACATTGATGCAATGCATCTATATAACAAATTACGTATATTTATTGAAGAGTAAGTTATGGTTTGTTTATTTATTTAGATGTAGAATCACTGACTTAACAAGAACATATTTATTATTTTTTGGGGGTGCCAAAAAGATCTCATATGTATTATATTCGGTATATAACATGTTTAATAAACTGTATCAGCTTTAAAACCAACCCAACCCTGTGTGATTTATTATACTGTCATTGTTTCACTTTTTGAGTTGCATAAGCACAAATTAAATTCAGATTACATTACTATTTAATTAAAAACCATTGATGAATATCAGTGCACTTTGCATAGTAGCAGAAACGTTTAACGTTTTTAAGGTACCTTATCAGGAAAAATGAGAAGCAAATTAATTTCCAGCCTCTTGTCCTCACTGCTGGATGATAGATACTGTAAGTTGAGAAACATGCATCTCTTGAGGACAACATATTACCCATAATCCCCCCTGAGTGTCGGCCCACAGTGAACGGCCTTGACACGCATGCATTACTGTCAGCAGCTCTGACTGTGTGTACAGGAATAAATGTCAGTGTAAAAGTACAGCGAACTTGACCCAGTCCTGACTGTGAGAGAAACTAGTGCTTTAGTTAAAAGGGTATGTATTTACAATTTTACAAATGACATACATTTACAGTACATTGCAAAATGTTAATTACAAAGTTGTGGGGTCATTCTTAGGAAACTGTACCATTTGCCATTTGTGTCTTCATGACTTGCAAGTACATAATTAACATAATTCTGTCTTTTTAAATTAATTGGCTAAAATCATATTTGAGCAGGTGTTCAGTGTGGCTTTGAATCCCAAGTTTGATTTTTTTTTAAAAGGGATAGTTCACCCAAGAATGTCATTTTTGTCATCATTTACTCACCCTCAAGTTGTCCCAAAGTTTCTTTCTTCTGTTGAGGTCCCCACTGACTTCTACAGTATTTTTACATACAGTACTCAATGGAGACCAACAACTGTTTCCAACATTCTTCAAGATATCTTCTTTTGTGTTCAGCAGAAGAAAGAAACTCTTATAGGTTTGGAACAACTTGAGAGTGAGTAAATGACAACAGAATTTAAATTGTGGGTGAACTATCTCTTTAAAGGGTTAGTTCACCCAAAAATGAAAATTCGTCCTCGGAACACAATTTTAGATATTTTTGATGAAATATGAGGGCTTTCTGACCCTCTCATAAACAGCAAGGTAACTACCACATTCAAGGTCCAGAAAATTACCAAGATGATCGACTAAGTAGTCTGTGTGACATCAGTGGTTCAACTGTAAAGTTACGAAGCTACGAGAATACTTTTTTTGCGCAAAGAAAACAAAAATAACTACTTTATTCTACATTTCCGGCTCTACTGCGTCAATTGTGGACACGTGTTCACGTCAGTACCATGACGCGAGTGTGTGGCGGCGCCGGCGCTGACCCAGATCATTACGCCGGATCTGGGTCAGCGCCGGCACAAAAAGTATTCTCGTAGCTTCGTAACTTTACAGTTGAACCACTGATGTCACACGGACTACTTAGTCGATCATCTTGGTACTTTTCTGGACCTTGAACGTGGTAGTTACCTTGCTGTCTGTGGGAGGGACAGAGAGCCCTCAGATTTCATCAAAAATATCTTAAATTGTGTTCTGAAGACAAACGAAGGTCTTACGGGTTTGGAACAACACAAGGGTGAGTAATTAATGACAGAATTCCATTTTTTGGTGAACTAACCCGTTAAAATGTGGACATTTGCATTTTCTGCTTTCTTGTGATTTTAAGTGCACAAGACTTCCTGAAGCTCTCAAACTTTTATAAAGCTCTTGAGTCATGGAAGCTGATCTTTAAACAGATTTTCTCCTCATTTAATTTGGAATAATCAATATATATTATCAGGTTGTAACTTGAGATTTTTCCCTGACTAGTTTAGTAAGGGCAATGTCTTTATCTCGCACTCTGTAAGCAACAGGGAGACATTTTACTGAAAAATGTGAGGTATATGCATCTAGATATTATCCCTTCTAATCTGTTGTTCCTGGTGAAATCTTACAAATTGTAATGCAATATGATTTAGAATATCCCCAAACAATCTATGAGTGGTTAGCATTTTGGAT
Source organism: Sinocyclocheilus grahami (assembly GCF_001515645.1). Classification (NCBI taxonomy): domain Eukaryota; kingdom Metazoa; phylum Chordata; class Actinopteri; order Cypriniformes; family Cyprinidae; genus Sinocyclocheilus; species Sinocyclocheilus grahami. The sequence goes on from NW_015505408.1 coordinate 516,927, forward strand.
ATAAAACATACAAATCAATATCTGAGAAATTTTATTAGTGCTACTAATAATCATTCATTTAATAAAGCTTATTAAAAGTCCATTTAAAAAACGATTCATCATTACGACATTGTAATATAAATTTAAGTAAATTTAACCAAAACATTTCCCCACTGTGTTCCTTTTGCAAAAAAGAGGAAGAATCTCTCACCTATTTATTTTTGCTCTTATACTACATATTTTTTACTTCAAATCTCAGCATCTTTGTTTCTTGTGTTTTATTAGATTAGCAACATTTCTGTCAATGTGTTTCTTTCCACTGACATTTCTGGCAATAGGAAGCTATATGATGTCTTAAAATTTCTTTAAAGACCACATTCACAAAGCAAGATATCTTAAATTTAAACATAACTGTAAATTACTTGCCTCAGATTTATATTTACTGTTAAAATCTCTTCCGATAAAGAAGCTCTTAAAACATTCTGCAATATTGATTGATCTATTTTTAATTTATTTCTGTACTCCACTCTGTACTCTCTATAATGTTGTTTATTGATGTAAATATATATTTCTTGTTATATATATATATATATATATATATATATTAGTGCTGTCAAACGATTAATCGCGATTAATCGCATACAAAATAAAAGTTTTTGTTTACATAATGTGTGTATTGTGTATATTTATTATGTATATATAAAGACACACACATGCATGTATATATTTAAGAA
>NW_015505408.1:521883-525380 GCF_001515645.1 Sinocyclocheilus grahami
TTAAAGGGTTAGTTCACCCAAAAATGAAAATTCGTCCTCGGAACACAATTTTAGATATTTTTGATGAAATATGAGGGCTTTCTGACCCTCTCATAAACAGCAAGGTAACTACCACATTCAAGGTCCAGAAAATTACCAAGATGATCGACTAAGTAGTCTGTGTGACATCAGTGGTTCAACTGTAAAGTTACGAAGCTACGAGAATACTTTTTTTGCGCAAAGAAAACAAAAATAACTACTTTATTCTACATTTCCGGCTCTACTGCGTCAATTGTGGACACGTGTTCACGTCAGTACCATGACGCGAGTGTGTGGCGGCGCCGGCGCTGACCCAGATCATTACGCCGGATCTGGGTCAGCGCCGGCACAAAAAGTATTCTCGTAGCTTCGTAACTTTACAGTTGAACCACTGATGTCACACGGACTACTTAGTCGATCATCTTGGTACTTTTCTGGACCTTGAACGTGGTAGTTACCTTGCTGTCTGTGGGAGGGACAGAGAGCCCTCAGATTTCATCAAAAATATCTTAAATTGTGTTCTGAAGACAAACGAAGGTCTTACGGGTTTGGAACAACACAAGGGTGAGTAATTAATGACAGAATTCCATTTTTTGGTGAACTAACCCGTTAAAATGTGGACATTTGCATTTTCTGCTTTCTTGTGATTTTAAGTGCACAAGACTTCCTGAAGCTCTCAAACTTTTATAAAGCTCTTGAGTCATGGAAGCTGATCTTTAAACAGATTTTCTCCTCATTTAATTTGGAATAATCAATATATATTATCAGGTTGTAACTTGAGATTTTTCCCTGACTAGTTTAGTAAGGGCAATGTCTTTATCTCGCACTCTGTAAGCAACAGGGAGACATTTTACTGAAAAATGTGAGGTATATGCATCTAGATATTATCCCTTCTAATCTGTTGTTCCTGGTGAAATCTTACAAATTGTAATGCAATATGATTTAGAATATCCCCAAACAATCTATGAGTGGTTAGCATTTTGGATATAAAACATACAAATCAATATCTGAGAAATTTTATTAGTGCTACTAATAATCATTCATTTAATAAAGCTTATTAAAAGTCCATTTAAAAAACGATTCATCATTACGACATTGTAATATAAATTTAAGTAAATTTAACCAAAACATTTCCCCACTGTGTTCCTTTTGCAAAAAAGAGGAAGAATCTCTCACCTATTTATTTTTGCTCTTATACTACATATTTTTTACTTCAAATCTCAGCATCTTTGTTTCTTGTGTTTTATTAGATTAGCAACATTTCTGTCAATGTGTTTCTTTCCACTGACATTTCTGGCAATAGGAAGCTATATGATGTCTTAAAATTTCTTTAAAGACCACATTCACAAAGCAAGATATCTTAAATTTAAACATAACTGTAAATTACTTGCCTCAGATTTATATTTACTGTTAAAATCTCTTCCGATAAAGAAGCTCTTAAAACATTCTGCAATATTGATTGATCTATTTTTAATTTATTTCTGTACTCCACTCTGTACTCTCTATAATGTTGTTTATTGATGTAAATATATATTTCTTGTTATATATATATATATATATATATATATATTAGTGCTGTCAAACGATTAATCGCATCCAAAATAAAAGTTTTTGTTTACATAATATATGCGTGTGTACTGTGTATATTTATTATGTATATATAAATACACACATGCATGAATATATTTAAGAAAAATATATTACGTTTATATATTAAATATGTTTATATATGATATAAATTATATGAAAATAAATATATACATGTAAATACATGTAAATATTTTCAAAATATATGCTGTATGTGTATTTATATATATATATATATATATATATATATATATAAAATATACACAATAAACAAACATATATTATGTAAACAAAAACTTTTAATGTGGATGCGATTAATCGATTAATCGTTTGACAGCACTAATATATATATTTCTTGTTATACTTAATATTTTATTTACATCAATAAACAACATTACAGAAGGGCTATCAGTCGGTTAAATTTTTTTAATCTAATATATATTTAGATTTAACATGGTTTTGCATGTAATGTAATGCAAACCAATTTTAAAATAAGTTGCATTTAATTACCTACATATTGCTTTTATTTAAATTCAAATATCATGCTTCTACAGTTTTTTGTTTATGAATGTTTATGGCCCTGTTACTTTGGGTCTGATGTGGGAAAACATGATATCTTAACACATCTGCAGAAACATTTTCAAATAAAATTAGCCAATTAAAAACAGTTTTTCCAGAGTTTGCTCAGGCACAACAGTACCAGGCAGTCGTGATTTAACTTTAAAGCCTGTAAGAGCCTTTCAAGACTCATTTATGACTTTTCTATTTTTACATCACTTATCTACATGTAAGATTAGATTTCTTCCTTCCCTTAATGCGGTTCTTGCTGTGTGCTAAAAGAGTCTAATGCAATGGAGCCTGTAATCTATAATATAAATCAAACAATCCGGGCTTTATTTCCAAACATTTCAAACAAGTTGAAACAACCTTCATCTCGTGATGTTCTGGCCATGTGCTGAGCGCCCTCTGCTGTCCCCTGACTGAGAAATACACAATCATAGGTGAGCTTGTTTGACTTTGAAATGAGGATGATGTACACAAACTATCCTGGCAAGCCTGCAGGGTGATCACACACTAAGCAAATACTGCTCTGCTTTGAGGAATCGATCACTCTAATTTGGATGGTAAACCCCTTTGACCCGTGAGAGTGTTACGTTCCCTTTCATGGGAACTTCGAACTGCGTCCTCTAAGGGTCGCTATGGGGAACGCCTCGTCGTGACCCGTGTCTGAAGCATACATTGAAAAAACACCAACTCGTTGGCCGGCGACAGCCATGACGTCACTACCGGTGCGACTATAGTATAAATAGGCACCGGGAGCTACACATCATTCTCTTCTTCGTCTTCATTGACTGTTTTGTTTGAAGCGTGCATTTCTGTGGTAAGAGCGATCTCTATTTATCTCATTATGGCGAGTAGAAGTCCAGGTCTGAGCCCGAACAACCCAGGGGTCCTAGCCCGTCTCAGTTTGAGGATCAGAGACTGGCTCAGAAGGCTAGTGTCGCGGCTCGCGCTCCTCCCCCGCCCACGGGTAGGGGCAGGAAGAATCGCGGGTCAAAGGAAGGTGAGTAAAAGACCTAAGAAATGTGATCCAGACAGGGCATCAGTGCTTTTGTCCGGATTAGAGTGATAACTCAGTATCTACTCATTTCCTTCGGGGGTCTTACATCTGCCCTTATCTTCACCTTCCAAAATTCCCCTGTAACCACCATCTCTCCACCTGACCGAGGTTAGGTGGGAAATTTCCTGTGCTCCCTCAGCTACAGATTTACTGCTAGCCACTCCAGCATTATAGCCGTAGATATAGCGTCTGGGGATACGCTATTTCTATCTATGGGCTGCTCTTTCAGGGTGCCACGAGAACCCCTAGAACGGTATTCAAGTGTGTGCAC
>NW_015505408.1:526686-534641 GCF_001515645.1 Sinocyclocheilus grahami
GCTATTTTATCTATGGGCTGCTCTTTCAGGGTGCCACGAGAACCCCTAGAACGGTATTCAAGTGTGTGCACATTATACTTTGCCCACTTTTCTAAAAGCCACATAGCTGGTAAGTGTGCACGTTATGCTTTGCTCACTTTTCTAAAATCCACATAAGTGGTAAGTGTGCACGTTATGCTTTGCCCACTTTTCTAAAATCCTGTATGGTAAGAGCTACGCGCAAAGACTTCGTGCTCTTTTTGAGTGGTTTAAAACCCCGGTTCCGCCTTGGGCACCACTCCTCCTATGTATCCTCTGGATACCTACTTAACAGGGTGTTGCTACTAAGGGTCTGTTGAGACAGTTCCTTCAGCACATACAAAGAGAAACGTGCGGTAGCCCCTGTGTGACAGGCCAAGACTAGTATGATTCTAGGCTCTTGGTCGTATTCCCTTTAAGGAATCTATTTCTGATTCCAAGCCTTGAGCTCTACCCCGGGCCCAGGAGTCTGGTCCTAACAGGTAAGTATTTTGGGGTGTGTAGCCTAGGCCTTTAGCCGTACGGAATAACGTCACTGACAGCCGTCTAACATCCCAGGGGCGACTCCCATAGCAATATGGTAGAGTTGGTACTTAGTGCTCGCCATGGTTCTGGCTTGCACTCCCCTCAGCATGGTGGCGTGGGTATACCGTTCCCCATAGCGACCCCTAGAGGATGCAGTTCGAAGTTCCCATGAAAGGGAACGTCTCAGGTTACTTATGTAACCATGGTTCCCTGAGTAGGGAACGAGACACTGTGTCCTCTAGGTTTCTTGCCATGCTGCGGACGCAAGCTTCAGACGAAGAAGTGAATGATGTGTAGCTCCCGGCACCTATTTATACTATAGTCGCACCAGTAGGGACGTCATGGCTGTCGCCAGCCAACGAGTTGGTGTTTTTTCAATGTATCCTTCAGACACGGGTCACAACGAGGCGTCCCCCATAGCGGCCACTAGAGGACGCAGTGTCTCGTTCCCTACTCAGGGAACCATGGTTATATAAGTAACCTGAGACGTTATCTCCTCAACACAAACATCATCTATCACTGCCAGGCCTTTCTGTTTGCCTTGACTCTATTCTATCATTATACAATGTCTGAATCTCACTGGCCATCTGAGTGGGTCACTCGGGTGAAGCCAGACAGACTAAACACGTCAGGAGTCATTATTTCCGGTGAAGGAGCTGGTCTCGATTACCTGAAATCAAGGCTTGGTGCTCGGTTTTCTTCTCATGTTGAAGTGATCACTGATTTGTGCAGTGCATGAGAATGTCTCGGTTGAAAACACACTCTTATGAGCTCAGATTGTCTGATTTTGTCTCAAGAGGACTTCAGCATGAAAATTATGTAACACTACTTGGAAAAATTTAGTTTTTTGCGTGTTATTTCTTTTCTATTGTGTAGCCCTGAAGTACGGAGCTCCTGATGGAAAAAACAGGGATGGAACATTTGTGCGCTCTCGCAAAACAATTGCGTTCTCCTAGGAAACTTTGCATTTTCTCGCAAAACATTTGTGCGCTCTCACAAAACAATTGCGCTCTCCTAGAAAAATTTGCATTTTCTCGCAAAACAATTGCGTTCTCCTAGAAAAATTACAATTTTCTCGCAAAACATTTGTGCGCTCTCGCAAAACAATTGCGTTCTCCTAGAAAAATTAGCATTTTCTCACAATACATTTTCTCTCAAAAGTATTGCATTACCCTGAGTAACTTTGCATTTTCTTCCAAGAGCACTGGAATACAGTATAGTTTTTCCTCCCACCTCATTTTACTTCAGTTACAAAACTTTTGCAAGAGAAAAGCAAAAGCATCAAAATATAAGTTTTCCTTTCATTTTTTTTTTATGGGACCATGACCATGTCCTAATAAATATTACATTTCAATGTTTTTGCTTGCAAAACTGTCACAAAAATCCTCATTTGCTCTCAAAAAACTGGTGATGGAAATAATATAAACTGGAGGTTAGACTGTATTTGAGTGCTTTTGCAAATGAATGCCAAGTTTCTTAGGGAAGCATACAACTTCTGTGTGAGAACAGGGAATTGCAATTTTTTTTCTTTTAGATTGCAGCCACTTTTGCTAGCATGTTCACAACTTGCGAATTATTATGATTTTCACAAGGGCTGTATCCAACACATTTGTTGCACACAACAAAATATGGAAAACTGTGGCAAATATTGCTGCAGGTAGGACATTTAAGCATGCAGATCCAAAAAAAGAGCAGTGATCGGTGGAAACACATCATCCGCAGCACTCAAGTTGGTGTCTTTTCAAAGAAGCCAGATTATTGCGGAAGGAAGTGAAAAATTTGAAAAACAAAAAAGAAGTTATTCATTATTATGAAAAATGCACAATTATATTTTTAAATTTTATATGAAATACATATTTTCCAAAACATGTCTTATTCTAAATCAGCATTAAAAACAAAGCCATAAATCTAAACAAGCGGAGTTCCAAATTTGAGGTTGATGTCTCAAAACTTAAGATTTTGTTTGACTTTGAGGTTGATGTCTCAAAACATATCCACTAGATGAAATTTGCTTCCTACTTATTTCCAATGTGGCCTTTTTTTTTACTGCGAACAGTACTAGTGTGACTTTTTTTTTTACCAGGATCATTTAACCTTTTCGAATCAAGATATAAAATGTTTTTTTCAGTACAATTCTACTGAAAAAATAATACAATCGAAAAAAAAAAAAAAAAGCACATGCACTGTTTCTTATTGTTGCAATATCTCGCATCACATGGCGAAAAACAAGTCAAATCTGTCTAGAACATTAAGACACTCATTAACAAAAATCTGTTTAAAAAAAACGTCAGAAGTTAGTTTGGATTAAGCTTGTACAAATCTTTTTAGACTCCAAAAAAGGTCAGAAAATCTCAGTTTTTTTCTGCTTGTGCGATCAATAAGAGTGATTTATCAAAGAAGAACCATGCATGTTGTTACAAATTTCACATTTGAAAAAAAAAAACACTTCACATAGCATTGACAAATATTAAGTCACAGCTTTGTGCATGTCTGCTAATGTTTAGGTGATTAGAAATGACTCAGTTTAGCGTGTGAATCAAGGATGAAATGATGGCTCGATGTGAACAGTACGATTCCAAACCGCTTTTGGAATTTTAACCAAACAAGAGCCACATCTCATAAAACAAAGAGCTGAGAAAAATAACGAGATTAGGGATTATTTAAAATAGAGATTTATTTAAATTACAGCGAAATATACTCCATTTAGAACAGTCCACATAATAAGAATCCAAAACAAATAAATAAAACGATGTGAAAATTGAACAGATTCCACCAGTTCCACCACATGCATGCTAATGGAGAGGGTAATTATCATCATCGCTGTCTGGGATTCATCCAGGGAACATTTTCTGTGGTTGACCACATTTGTTTTGAAAGGGAACAGTGAGGAAACCCGCAATCAGTGCTGAGAGATGCTGCACACATACTCATTACACTCAGCGAGTATGATTATGTCCATGTATACAAACGTACGTTTCAACAATCTGTAGCCATAAACATTTGGACAGAAGCAAAATGTGGCACTGAAGCTTCAACCAGTTTATTGTGTCTGGAAGAACAAAAAATAAGGTGCTAAAAATTGAAATTCACATCTGTGAAGTCATGTTTTTGTGGCACAAAAAGAAGAAATGTTGAATTTATTTTACATAAGCAGCTTAAGGTTTGAATAGCTCTGCTCCAAACCATATGGAAACAACTTTCCCGTGCAAATGTCTAAAGATTCCTAAATCAAGATACATTTATGTGACAAGCAATATGACATAAGTCTGTGAAACTGATCAAAATGAAGTAAGATTTCAAAAATGTAAAAAAAATTGCCAATGGGCTCAGAAAAAAATACTTAATTCAAAGCGAAAACAAGTTTTAATTCCCATTGACAGATATTTGTAATGGTTTTGAACATAAAATCACTTCTTTTTGAGATTTAAATGAACACTTCATATCTTAATTTTGCATCTCATGTATTAAAGGATATTTGTATTTGAAAACATTTTAGCAATGCATGCAACATATGCCATAACTTTGAGACTTTCTTCTCAGATTTAAGATCTTTTTAAGGCCTTAATTTGTGAAAAGGGCGAGTTAAGACTGTTTTAAGACCCGCAGAAATCCTGTTAATGTCACTAACAGAGTAATAAAAAACAACATGAATTTAAAAGTGTAAACTTTAAACTCAGAACATGAAATAGACATGGAATTTTGTGATATGTTGTATATTTATGAAGAATTTGCTTTCCTGCACTTAGAACTCTGATGATTATTGTCCTAAAGCTGTTAACAGGAGATGCTTTTATTTCTTCTGAAAGGATTCTTGGAAAGTATTCGTCACATTTCATCTGAAATGCTGCATGCATTCATGGCCTCACGCATGCAAGGATGTTCTAGGCCGATAGCAGACCTCACAGCCCACCAAAGCTGACACATCACACCCTCACTGATAAAATAAACTCAACTGAAGCGGTCCAGAATGAGTAATGAGTTCAAGTGCGGTTGAAAATTACAGAAACGCCCCAGTGGAGAAGCACAAATATGATTTCACATATCAAACCAAGCATTTCAGGATAATTCCTCTTTGTTTACTTTCTACTAGTATTGTACATGCTTTCAGTCACTACATTGTTATTTTCAGTAGGGCTGCACGATTAATCGAATGCGTTTGTCATGCACATTTTGTTAGCAATGCCGGTTCTGTGATCAGTAGTAAATCATCATCACGTGCTTTCAGATGGAGCAGCATTTACTACACATAGCCGTAGTTCACTGACAAGCTACGCAAAAAAATACGCAGACGATTTTATTGCGCGATTATAAAATCGAAGAAATCGTTCGCGATAATGACAGCTGTTTGCATAGCTTAGTGAACTGTGGCTCTGTGAAGTAAATGCTGCTCCATCTGAAAGCATGTGAAAATACCACATTTAATAACATGCTTTTACTCCAAACTCACTTCATAACGTCAGTCGAGTGTTTGAAATAAATCCTTCTGTGAGATGATGTGGCTTCTTACACAGAAAAAGGCACGCAACATATTTCATAGTATTCTAAGCAGTGATAAAGGCATTGCATTATAAATATACATTATTTTAATGAAAATTATAATAATAATAACTCAGATAAACCATATATTGTCATAATCGTGTGTTTGTTAGTCACGTTGGTTGAATCAATAAATGTAGTTAAATCTTGTTTATTCAGCAACCTATAGGCATTTTTTGGGTTTCTTCTGCGAGGCGTATTTGGAGTTTCAGCGCGAGAGCGCCCTCTGGCCTTCGGATGGAGATTTACTGCTGATCATAGAACCGTGCTTCACTGAAAGATAAGCATGACAATCGCAGCTTCTGTCGAATCGCGATTTCGATTTATCGTGCACCCCTAATTTTCAGAAAGAAATGGTATTTGGTCTTTATCCTGTTTTTAAAAAGACATTGTTGCACTAAATAAGAAAATATCAAACCAGGTTTGATTGGGGTCAAGGTGGATGTGTGAAGTTAGTAATTTCACAAGTGTCCAGTCCAGTAACGTGTAGTGAAATATTTTGTTTAAATACAAGGGTGTAGAATTTAGTAGGGATGCTATGACATGTCCCTACCAATATCTACTAAATTGCTCCAAGCAATAATTTTGATCAAACAATTAAACGTCTGTTGTCTGCCGCTATGTCCCCACCAATGCCAAAATCAAACCTACACCCTTGTTTAAATACGCAAATGAGGCATCGTCTAATTAAATATGCACCAATCTGCATACATTCCTAGAACAAAAATCAGAACATTGGATGAAGTCGGCTTCAAAATTCTTGTTTCATTTTGTTGACATATTAGTCAGAGGTTTTTACAGAGATTTTGGATTTCTCTTTTTATCACGCATAATTCAGAAACTTCTATCAACCTCCAAAAAAAAAATAAAAAAATCAGCATTTATTTAGGATTAAAATGTTGTAGAAAATCCCTCTGTAAAAACCTTCAGAATATAGATAGGAATCAAACTGTTAAGTCTGGTGTATGCAAGTGCTGCTTCAGATTTCTTTAAAAAAAAACTTGTTTTAAGAAAACGGCCTTTAAAGATATGTACTGTAATTGAAATCTACAGCTGAAAATAAATTTCCAAGTTCCACTCACTGCTTCTTTGCCTTCATGACAGAATTTAACTGATCTTTTGTTTTAGTTCCCCATTTAGTGCTTCAAATTTATTATAATTAAGGAGTTAAACAACAGAGGATTTAAAATGAACAGATGTAACATGTTACCTCAAAGTCAACATTGTATCAGAGTGAAACGGCTTACTGTACAAGAAAAAACTGGACTGAATTGATTGGATTGTAGAAGGTGCTGGCTAACTGCTGCACTTGTTTCATGTGAGTGACAGGTTAGAGGGGAACCCAGCCCTTGAGCCAATATATAGAGGAGATTTCATTTCTCAGAAAAATAATGTTTACTTTTAAGGGTAAATTTCTCTAATTTTAAAAATATTCAAATGTACTGTCCCCAGAAATATTTGGACAATTAAACCACACTTAATGTCTGAATTTCTTTGCATTATATAAATATCAAACCAAGTGGCATTTATTTTAAATAAAGATAACACAAACATGGTTTTTAAACAAAACATTTCACAAAAAGATTCAAAATGAAAACAAAGTGTATATTTGGTTGTCGAAATTTAGTGGAATATGTTCATGCACTGAAAACAATTTGGTGTAGAAATCATTTTCACTCAGAAATGAGGTTAATTTCACAAATTAATTACAAAGAGAAACGGCATGAAATGGCATAATGCGTTGAATGAAACAAAATTTTGAAGTAGAAAGACTGAAATAGTATTTTCTTGTGAAACATGCATTAATAATCTCTGCTAGAACACCTGTTTGAACTTACGGGGAACTGTCTTCATACATCCATTGCAAACCACTTTGGGATTGCTGCATTGCATCATTTGTTTGCACATATCATATGGTTGATAACCAGTTTGTGAGACATTTTGATCCATTCTTTTGAGTGTGTGTGTGTCCAGAATTGTCCAATTATTTAGCTCCACCATATGAACCATATGAGCAGTAAAGTAAAAATATGAGATCTCAGTGTAGAAAATGGCAGAGTGCTTAAACGTTTAAATCCCTTCACTTAACCTGTAGTTTGTCAGAATAACAGAATGCAGTCAATATCTGTTGTTATTCTGTTGGCTATTTGTGTTAGCCAACAAAGCCAACTGTCAAATAGATGCTTGTGTTTCTTAACCATGTAGTTATAGTATGAATGAAGCTATAATTAGCTTACAAAAAGGGTTCCAAACATCCAATAGTTAAAATAACTTGCTCAAAATGGCTTTGACCTTTAAACTATTCAAACGTGAGAGAATGGAAGAAAACAGTGGATTTGAACTTGCATGTAGACTACAGACCACAATGTGACCTCCGCCTACTCATATTCGCTCATTACCAAAGTGAAATTATAGACTGTAATTGTCACGAATTCGGTCCATGGACTTCCGTTTATTCACCACCAGAAGTCACCCTTTCCATTACATTGACTCTCGCACAACACAAACTGTTGTATAGCACCCCGGACTACATATCCCATCATTCATTGCACGGTTTTGCACACTGCACTGATTGCACTCATTGCACACAGCTGTTTCTTATCACCTCACTCACTATATAACACCCACTCAAACCACCATTCTCTGCTGAGTATTGTTTAGCCTGTACCCCTTTCCGAGTCTCCTTGTTTAGCCTGTACCCCTTTCCGAGTCTCCTTGTTTAGCCTGTACCCCTTTCCGAGTCTCCTTGTTTAGCCTGTACCCCTTTCCGAGTCTCCTTGTTTAGCCTGTACCCCTTTCCGAGTCTCCTTGTTTAGCCTGTACCCCTTTCCGAGTCTCCGTGTTTTCCTTGTTTAGCCTGTACCCCTTTCCGAGTC
>NW_015505408.1:535483-586252 GCF_001515645.1 Sinocyclocheilus grahami
GGGCTCTGTCACGAATTCAGTCCATGGACTTCCATTACATTGACTCTCGCACTACACAAACTGTTGCATAGCACCCCGGACTTCATTTCTCATCATTCTTTGCACAATTTGCACACTGCCCTGATTGCACTCATTGCACACAGCTGTTTCTTATCACCTCACTCACTATATAACACCCACTCAAACCACCATTCTCTGCTGAGTATTGTTTAGCCTGTACCCCTTTCCGAGTCTCCTTGTTTAGCCTGTACCCCTTTCCGAGTCTCCATGTTTAGCCTGTACCCCTTTCCGAGTTTTCCTTGTTTAGCCTGTACCCCTTTCCGAGTCTCCTTGTTTAGCCTGTACCCCTTTCCGAGTCTCCGTGTTTTCCTTGTTTAGCCTGTACCCCTTTCCGAGTCCCCATGTTTTCCTTGTTTTGCCTTGCGATTTTTGATCTTTGCCTGTTTTCCTGTTTTTTTCCCTCTCGTCTCGCCCCTGTGATTCTGTCTGCCAATCGGTGACCTATGCTAGCCCTAGGACTATTCTTGTGTTTTGCCCGCCATATACCTGTTTGCCATTGTTTGACCCTGCCTGTTTACCACGCCTCTCTATTAAAAGCTTGCAGATGGATCCACACGTCTCACGTCTCATCAGCCCTGTTACAGAATACTCAGCCAAACAAGGATCCAGCGGCTTTTCCAGTGGACTCTGGCCAGGTATGGACCAAGGAGGCCTTTCTATTGAGGAGTATGTTCACCGGTTCTGTGTACTATCTTATCAGGTTTTATTTAGCCTGTACCCCTTTCCGAGTCTCCGTGTTTTCCTTGTTTAGCCTGTACCCCTTTCCGAGTCTCCGTGTTTTCCTTGTTTAGCCTGTACCCCTTTCCGAGTCTCCGTGTTTTCCTTGTTTTGCCTTGCCTGTTTTTGCGGTTTCTGATCTTTGCCTGTGTTCCTGGATTTCTCCCTCTCGTCTCGCCCCTGTGATTCTGTCTGCCGATCGGTGATCTACGCTAGCCCTAGGACTATTCTTGTGTTTTTGCCCACCATATAGCTGTTTGCCATTGTTCAACCCTGCCTGTTATACCACATCTCTTTAATAAAAGCTTGCAGATGGTTCCACACGTCTCACGTCTCGTCAGCCCCGTTACAGTAATCAAATATCCCATGACAGATTTAATTACTTGGCTCTTTAGAATACTCTGTTTTAATTAGTAAATTGCTATAATATGATATTTTCTGTTATTCGCAGCACTTTCAGATCATTGTGCGAATTTAATTATTTCCTACAAACTCCATTGGCTACATTCCTTAGAGAAAATGACTTAATATTTACCAATATTAATACTGCATTTTAGCTGTAAGCTTTAAGAAAATATTCAGGTAAAATTCCGAAATAATTCAAACTCAAATCAATATTATAATCGTGCGCACGATTTACTAATTCGTTACCTCGTTTTAAGTATCGTGCGCACGATTTACTTTTTTTCTCTCTCGCTGTAGCGGTTAAAACTAATTTTGGTTATTAGGTGAGTTGTGCTTCGGTTTAGCTCTTCGGCGAGAATTAAAATGCTGGTTTGATGGGTATCTGTGCACCCATTGTTACAGATAAGCGACTTTTGGAGCCAATAATAACGCCAAAACCTAAAATAAAATAAAATGACGATAAAGAGATTAAGCCCTAACTAAAAAAAAAAAATTCCATATAGGCCTATCTTACCTGTCGAGTAAGAAAGAGTCCATCTCTGGGTCGGTTTGGCTCTGTCACCTTCCCCTTTGCTTGTAAACTTTTAAACAATTCACTGATAAGATAACAACTCATTGGTTAATGGTTATGGAGAGAAAGAAAACCTGTCAGAACAAACACGCCTCCCACCTCACCAGGGGCGGATTTAGTGATTTGGGGGCCCCAGGTAAAATACAGGAATGGGGCCCTATACAATTTCACTCATTTACAACCTTGAGGTTCCTTTCACTGTTGCTCGCCAGTGCACGACCGTGTCCCATAGTTGTGTCTAATCTTTTAGATTTTTCATGTACATGTTATTAATGAAGGATTTCTTTAATGTTGTAAATCCCTTGTTCACATTTAAACAGGTTATAATAGTATTAGAGTAGTATTGGTGGTGCGTTGGGGTAATTTTCACTATGCAATTGTCTACACAACGCAAGGCTGTCTAATTCTAAACTTTAAAATATACATTTATTTTTATTTATTTTAATTGCACATTTAAATTAAACTGAAGGAAATTATAAATTTACATGCTTAAGGATTATTTCAACCAAACATGAAGTGTGCCTGTGTGGAAAGTGACTGTGCATGGTCCTTCTTGAGTCTTTCACAAAAACGAGTGATCGCCATTTAAAAAAATTAAAATAAGCCCTATATAATATGCACTGTTGCTTAGTATTAAAATGATAGCTTCAGATGCATGATATTTGTAGGGCCCTATGAAATCCGTTTTATTTTTTCCAAAAAAAAATTTCCGTTTCAATTTTTCTGGATTCAGTTTTTTTTTCTTTTCTTTTTTTTTCTGGATGATTATATTACATTTTAACAAAAAAAAACATGTCTAATTAATTAAAATCATGAAACTTGTTTAATTTAACAGCAGTTTAGGCCTTTAAAATGATAGCTTCAGATGCATGATATTTGTAGGGCCCTATGAAATCAGTTTTATTTTTTCCAAAAAAAAAAATCCGTTTCAATTTTTCTGGATTCAGTTTTTTTTTCTTTTCTTTTTTTTTCTGGATGATTATATTACATTTTAACAAAAAAAAAAAACAAGTTTAATTAATTAAAATCATGAAACTTGTTTAATTTAACAGCAATTTAGGCCTATTAAATGTTTAACAAAAATTACATTCTTAGGGCCCAAAATCTGTGCTTTCTTTTTTTTTTCTGTATTCCATTTTAATGGTTTAATCAAAAACATATCTAATTAATTGAATTCATAAAAACAACTTAATTTATTAATGTGTATACAATAATAGGGTCCTATGAAATTTGAATTTTATTTACTTATTTTTTAGATATTCTGTGTTGTGCATTTTCATTTTTCTGGTAATCAAATGAAGGCGAAAACATGAATCTATCTTTTATTCCAGTGAAAATTAAACAAACCCTTTAATTTTTGTACATTCAAAATGCTACACAACAGAAGTTTACGGTGTAACGAGCAATGTCACGGAATTCGTCAAATATTGAATGAATAAATCAAATGCAATTCATTGCACTTCAATCAAACCGCGATATGGACTAGTGTATGTGAATATTAAATGGCAAAAATACTATTTAGCTACTACAGACGACAACCGCGAGCGTTGCAGGTGCTTAAATATATGCTTTTTATACGCGCATCTCGCATATAAAAAGCATTTTAGGAGGCCCTTGACTTTTGGGGGCCCAAGGCGGTCGCCTACCTTTGCCTAAAGGTTAAGTCCGCCTCTGCACCTCACTGAACATGCGCTGTAATAGTCGGACCTTCTTCTCTGTGTACGGACGTGACATAACCACGCAAAGACGAATGACGTAAAGTTGACATTACCGACCCGACATCTTTATATACTGTAGCTTAAATCTCCATGTATTTGAGTAATTTTATAAAGTACATTTCATGTCCACTGTTGACAATTATATATTGTTTAACAATTTTCTTCGGAAAAATCATATTTTATTGTTTATATATATATGTGTGTGTGTGTGTGTGTGTGTGTGTGTGTATATAGTTTATATAGGCTAGTTTGTGCAGCCTGTTTCAGTTCACTTGAAAATACCTTGATTAAAGCCCTGTAACAGGCTACTTTAAAAAAAAATTATCGAGTGGGTCTATAATTTAAGATAATGATAATTCAAATGTTACATTCAACATTATTCATATTAAATTTATTAATAAAATAAAAACTACTTTTTATGTATTTATTTGAGTCATTTTATAAAGTACATTTCATGTCCACTGTTGACAATTATATATTGTTTAACAATTTTCTTCGGAAAAATCATATTTTATTGTTTATATATATATATATGTGTGTGTGTGTGTGTGTGTGTATAGTTTATATAGGCTAGTTTGTGCAGCCTGTTTCAGTTCACTTGAAAATACCTTGATTAAAGCCCTGTAACAGGCTACTTTAAAAAAAAATTATCGAGTGGGTCTATAATTTAAGATAATGATAATTCAAATGTTACATTCAACATTATTCATATTAAATTTATTAATAAAATAAAAACTACTTTTTATGTATTTTTTCTTTTCCCTGTATAAGTTTATGTATGCAAGTGTGTGCGCGCGCGTTCTATTTCTCCTCTCCTTTAAATGCTCTGCTTTACATACTTACATATATAAGATACATACAAGATGGAGATAAACACATGCACAAAACAACCAAGCACCCACACTTGACAATCACATTGTCCTCCTATATGTTGTTATGATGTCCTGTCCTATGAACATAAAATAAAAACAAATTTAAAAATACTTCAGAAAAATATTTATCAAAATTAGTTTAAATTAAATTTTCTGTCAGAAAATATTTTATTGTAGTATATTTTAATATTATTTTATATATTTTGTCCATAAAATTCATCAACTATGTCACTAAAAAGAACAACCTTTAAAAAAGTTTCATCACATCACCATGTGACCATCGTGTATGCTATCTTCTTCTATGATGGACATTTTAACTGACCACCAATGTTATAGTTATATATATATATATATATATATACAGTGGGTACGGAAAGTATTCAGACCCCCTTAAATTTTTCACTCTTTGTTATTCTTTCCCAAAAAGACTCATGGCTGTATTAGATCAAAAGGGAGCTTCTACTAAATACTGAGCAAAGGGTCTGAATACTTAGGACCATGTGATATTTCAGTTTTTCTTTTTTAATAAATCTGCAAAAATGTCAACAATTCTGTGTTTTTCTGTCAATATGGGGTGCTGTGTGTACATTAATGAGGAAAAATATTAACTTAAATGATTTTAGCAAATGGCTGCAATATAACAAAGAGTGAAAAATTTAAGGGGGTCTGAATACTTTCCGTACCCACTGTATATTAAATGTATTTACTTTTATTATTTTATTTTATAATTTTTTCCCACATTTGAAGTTAACCTTATGAAGAAAATAGCATGTTGTTGGCCAGACTAGGCCTTCCATTGAAATCATGAGTCAAAAGGGAAAATGATCAATTTACCCCACAAAGCCAATTTTTGTATAACAGTTTTCATGACCCTACTGTGTGACTGTTTACTGATTACTTACTGATTTCCACTTTTCAATAAACTGCTACTTGAACAGCAAAAACAGTTTAGAACAAAATATTGACAATTGAGGAACAATCATACACAGCATACAGAGTGCAGACAATGGAAGAAGAAACTTCGAGAGAATCAAAGGCGGTACAGGTTTCCAAGTGGCAGAATGATGTGACTTAGAAACAGCATCATATTTCATAATGTAGAATCAGCAGACATGTATAGGTGGAATAGTGAAATGGTCTGAACAATTTTAATTGCAAACATGGGGGGAAAAAAGATGCTGGATGAATAATGAATGAAAAACAGAGGAAAAAATGAAATGACTAAATTATTTGCATATTCCAGGGTTTTATAACTTGGTCACATGGTCAATGGAAAACAGAACAGATCAAATATATATATATATATATATATCCACATTTGACCACCATTACATGTTTCAACATCATGGTTAACAAAAAGACGTTCCAGTGAAATCAACAGTCCAGAAGCAGCCTAGCCCTTCTAAATGATCTCTAAACGCTTCCACCAGAGCAAAATTGTATATTTAAACCACAAGACCAGTGCAGTTGAGCTAGTCTGGACCAGAAATAGCACCGGCGCATTCACAGTCTATCTGTGGTCTACACAAATCAACCCAAAAAAGAAAAAAAAGGAGTGTGTCCTAAAGTACATCTGCTGCAACACACTGAATGTAAACATTTACAGACATTTACAGCAATCAACTCGCATCGGTTTTGTAAACCCTTAGCTCTGCTAGTGCTTTCATATTGATGGGAAACATCTAAATCTATGGAAACACATTCATTCTAAAGCGAAACAACAGAATGTAATGTTAAACGGAAAGCAGGTACAACACAAATATGAACACAAAACAACTATTAAGTGCTATAGTTGGTATAAACACGAAAACCTCTGCAAACAGGACAAAAAAATATTTTTTTAGCTCACTAAATTTGTAACAAAGGCTAATTTAGTATATTGACCAACATATCTACATAGCTCTCATTTTATTTTTAACAATATTTGAATTGAAATAAAAAATATCCTACTGTTAAATTACTATATGTAACCTGTTCTCGTCTGAACACACACATTTCAGTGAAACTGAATGATAATCTCATCACTTTCTTTAGTCTTTTTCGCATGGTCAGTCGCCACACATGCTGCTCTTCAACTGTATGTTTATGTGAATGGCAGGACGGAGCATCTGCTTCAGACACATTACAGCATGTGTGGACAGAAACAGTCAATGTACCATACATTGTTTTCTAGTCTCACATTTTGTGAATATGCTACACTTGAGTACCTATCACTGGTAGTGTATTGGGATACTCAGCAGCAGAGTGGGAAAAGCCCTTCTTTGACTACATTGAGTGAGAGTCCCAGGTTTCTGCTTGTTGTTTGGCAGTAATGTGTCTCATGAGTGGTATCTGGCCCACACCAGCTGACAAACTGCCTTTAGAACTTAAGATCAAGCAGGTTCTGTTTCTTCAAGAAACGGTATAAAAGGAGACAAACGGTCTATAACTTAAGATGAATCAGGTTTTGCTTCTTAAAAACTCTTTAACCTGTATAAAACAGCAAATCTCACAAAAAATCACTCCAAAATCAAATTAACTATTGATTAATTAATCAAATTTATGAACTATTGATCAAAATAATTATTTATTAAAATTATTGTAATATAATTGAATATATGATCGAATTGTATATGTAACATAATATAAATTAAGCCTAATTTAAGTCTGCTGGTATGTTTTGTATTGTGGCATTATTTTAATATTATTTTGATAAATTGACAATTATGACATAAGACGGATTAAAAACATCCTGTCTGGCCACAATGGCTTTTTTCAATCAAATTAACAAACATTAAGCAGTACAACAAATACTACCATGATTTACTCAATTTAAATTTTTTTTTTTTTACATTACAATAATTAGGATGCATTTTTTTCATACTAAAGTAGGCTGAAAATTAAGGTTGGATGAAAGTTATTTAGAATAAAATGATTACAATGCAAACCATCTTAAAGGAATAGTTCACAACACACACACATTAAAAATTACTCACCCTTCTTAACTTGGAGAAATGTATCATTACAACACTTGCTCACCAATGGATCCTCTGCAGTGAATGGGTGCCGTCAGAATGAGAGTCCAAACAGCTGATAAAACATCACAATAATCCACAAGTAATCCTCATCACTCCAGTCCATCATTTAATGTCTTGTGAAGCAAAAAAATGCATGTTAGTAAGAAACAAATCCATCATTAAGGCATTTTAACTTTAAACTGTCCCTTCTGGCCAAAATATGATTTCATAATCCATAATAAAAATGGACTTCATCCATGTCTTCACACCAAAATACACTGACAGATTTGATTAGAACTGTTTTGGATTGTTTTTGCCTTTAAACAGTGCTTTAAATCTGTGCATACGTCTCTCCTGATTCAGACGAGACAACTTTTTAACTGGAGAAAGCAATGGACATGAAGTTAAAAATTCCTTAATGAAGGATTTGCTTCTTACAAACATGCAGCTTTTCACTTTACGAAATGTTAACTGATGGACTGGAGTGGTGTGGATTACTTTTGGATTATGGTGATGTTTTTATCAGCTGTTTGGACTCTCATTCTGACGGCACCCATTCACTGCAGAGCATCCATTGGTGAGCAAGAGATGCAATGCTACATTTCTCCAAATCTGTTCCCATGAAGAAACAACCTCATCTACATTTCGGGTGGCCCGAGGGTGAGGACATTTTCAGCAAAGTTTCATTTTTGGTTGAACCATTCCTTTAATGATCTTATTTTAGTGTGAAATACAACCCTGACAGATTCTGTGAGATTCACCCCAACAGGCCAGTTCTACAGCTGCGCAATCACAAAACGTAAAATATGCTGTGCAACTTTTTTTTTTTAAACAAAATATCTGTTAAATAAGAGAAACAGGGCACAGAATCTTTCACTAAACTAACGACAAAAAACTCCTCAAACTAAATATTTAGGTGAAAGCCACTGTATATAGTATTACGGTAGTAACAGACAATACAGAACCCATTTTATGATAGTAATTAATGTCCTTAAGACATTTTGCTATAAAACTTTTGATCCTAAACTATGTACAGTACTAACTTGATTTACAGGACATATTCATAAAAATATACTGTGTGAAAAGGTACCATTGCATTGAAACTGGAGAATAATTTACAGTAAGTATTTGTACAATGGTCAACCTCACTGCAATGATATGTACAAGCTGAAACATTTCACCGTTTATGCATCCAAACCCAGAATCCTCAAAAATATCTTCTGTCAGAACAGAATTTTCATTTATAGGTGAACTTTTCCTTTAAGTAAAGAGACTAAACAAATTTGATATAATATGCATAATATAATAAATGAGGTCCACTTAAAGCTGCAGTGTGAAAGTTTCTGATTCTGAAATGTTTAGAAAAATTGATATAAGAGCGGTCACATGGACGATCAGCTCTCTTTTAATATTGTACTGTTCTACAGCACTATACGAGTACATTAAACGCCGCTTACACATCCCAGGACTCATCTGAAGTCATTCTGAGATCTAAAGTGAGAAAGTGACGGATGATTTTAACAACACAGCTGAAACTGAGCAGAACTGTGATGGAAGATGAGATGGGACAAGCAAACATCCGTGTTTGGTTTCTGTTAACTCTGTGCGAGTAATTAAGTCTCACATTTAGAATGGAAAATCGGTTTACTAAAACACTAAGAGCCTCTCATTTTCATCAATATGATGACATTGAAAGTGTTAAGCGTCCAGTCCTGAAGATGAGCTTTTTTGCTGTTACAATGCAATAAATAAAACCAGCTGAACACATGACTACAGTACACCTGAAGGAGTTTGGAGGAAAAAAACACCTGCATAGTATTTGAGGGGATCAGAGGGCTGCAGTGAGGCAGTGTGGGATGAATATCAGAAGCAGGCTCAGCACTATGTGTCACCTGTGGATGGACACACACCTGCCTCTGGATTACCTGAAGAAAAAAATAAAAGGTTTAAATGAGCAAAGCACAGATAATAACAAACACAAAAAATAAATAAATACAAACATATGCACATGCACACACATATATAAGGATATACATACATAAATAAAAAAATAAAAAAATAAAATAAAATAAAATAAAATATATATATATATATATATATATATATTAGATATTCAGTTATTTGCCAAGGCAACATATATCATTTTCTTTTAGATTAAGCTGAAGCACTAAATACAGACTGGACATAAAATAAAAACTAAAACTGATTATAATAAAATTTATAAAAATAAAATGCAAAATATAAAAAATATTTAAAAGAAATACAAAAATAAAATAATTTTAAACCTTAAATAATAGCATAAAAAAATAACACTAATAATAAAATGAGAAAAGTGCAAAAGTCGTTTACTAATTGTAACAAATTAAAATTAAATCTGAAATTATAAAAGTATAAAAACCATTTCAAAACATTAATAAAAACTGCAATAGTATATAAAAAAATACTAAAATATATATATATATATATAAGGAGAGATTAAAAATCTACTTAAAAATCTGGTTTAAAACACGTGTGTCACATTCTTGAATGTAATCTTTGATTCATGAGGTTTTCAAAACTTCTATAACATTTTTAAGTTTCCATTTAAGGACTGTAAAAATTTCCATGACTTTTCCATAAAACAAATATATATTATTAATCATTATCAATTATTTTTACTAATAAAAATAGAGAGACAAAAATAAAAGATTGTCAAATTACTAGACATTTAATTCTTGTAATGAGGTTTATTTTCTTTATCATGATATCAATATTTCTTGGTTGTTTTTGAATTTACACCACCCAAAAACATCAAAAATCTAATTTAATTAAATTACATTTACATTTAGTCATTTAGCAGATGCTTTTATCCAAGCGACTTACAAATGAGGACAATGAAAGCAATCAAAATCAACAAAAGAGCAATGATATACAAGTGCTATAACAAGTCTCAGTTAGCTTAACGCAGTTCACGTAGCAAGGTTTTTTTTAAATAATATAGTAAATAAAAAGAAAACAGATAGAATAGAAAAAGAAGAGCAAGCTAGTGTTAGGTCTTTCTTGCTTTTGTTAATTGTATAATAAATGAAAAGAAAACAGATTTATTTTTAAGAAAACAAGCAGCAAATGAATAGAGTGCAAGTCTAAAAGGGACAAGTGTTTTTTTTTTTTTAAATATGCATATTATTGAAACGATGCATTGAAGTCGTGCATTTTTAATGTATTGTTAAATAAATTAACAATTGTGGACAACAAATTACTGAATTTTCAAAAGAATAATTAAATAAAAATAATAAATATATCTCTCTCTCTTTTATATATATTTTTTTTAATGAATATTTATATATTTATATGTAATATCAATACATTTTAAATTTGATTTAAATCAAATTTTTGTTTTGTAAGACAAAAAATGCTGGATTTGTGAATCCTGAACATGAACCAAATCAGTTAAGAGTGGCTGCTATAAAACAGTTCCTGATAATATCATGTCAACAAAAATATTTTTGATTTGCATCTTACAAGTGCAGATAACAACCATAAACTTGATACCAATATGAAATATTACCTGGTGCAGGCGTGGCTGCTGTGGGGGGCGTGCGGGACTCGTCGTCGTCGCTGAAGCGGATGGCCGGCTGGCCGTCAGACTCCTGTCCGCTGATGCTCCGCAGCGCCAGGATACGATGGTGCAGGGCTGCAAAGAGCTGCGCAGCGTCCTTAGAGCTGGACTGAGAGATGAGATGAGATGAGACCAGCAACACAACACTGACTCAAATCAGCTGGGATGATATAATCATTCGGTGCATTCTCACAGATATGAGGAAGACTTTGACGCCCTGCTCCTCTGTGTCCATGGCTGTTATTCTGAGACTCTTCTCACTGGCTTTATCCACTTGCATCTGAGGCCAAAGCTTAGTGTTGAGGATCACTCGAAGACTTCCCTGAGTCCGCATGACTGCAAGCCAAAAACAAACACTGTGATCAGCTATCAGTAAACAAGAACACTACAGATTTTTCTTTTCTAAACAAGTGACTGAAAAAGGTGTGTTGTGCGATTTTTTGCTAATAATACAGGCTGTGAAAAATCAATGAACTGACCAGTATTTGTCCATTTTGAGATTGCTAGCATCAGTCACTAACTTGAGCACTCAAGGCAGATAAAACAAAAGTACTAGCACCCCCTTGTCGGTAACAAAATCCGCAAGTGGCCTCGTCTATAATGAAAATGTGCTGTTTTTAATGAGTTTTGTATAAACATTGCGTAAAACAAGCATCCAGTAAATCTTAGCTGTTGTGCATCTCATTGGCTCACTTTAAATAGTCTTGAAGTAATAGTTCATCTGATCCCAAATATGTAGTCAACATTTACTCTCCATCAGTTCAATTCAAACTCACGTGACTCTTCTTTTTTTCATCAAATTCAAAGAAATGTTTAAGCAGAAATTTGAAGCTTCTGTTTTCCATATAAACAAAAACAGAGTGATTCCGACACTACTGTTCTAAAGTTGGTGGTCAGAATTTTTAAGAAAGAAATATTTTATTCAGCAAAGATTATCGGACTGATCAAAAGTCACAGTATAGACAATCATAATGTCACAAACGAACCCGATTTCAAATAAATGCTGTTCTTTTGAACTTTCTTTTCATCATTAAATTTTAAAGTATATTCAAATAAAAAAACAGTTCCATTAAATTGTAATATTCCACAATATTACTGGTTTTGTGTTTTTGATCAAATAAATGCAGCCCTGGCGAGCATTAACGCTAGTGTATATTATATGACTTCAGAAGATGTGAAAGTTATATGCGCCATCTCTATGTTGATTTTTTTTGTTCCTGTTTTGATCTGACACTCTGCATGTGCTCTTTTTTGTGTGTTTCACAGAAGAAGAAAAAAATTACATTATGATTAAATGATTACAAAACTTTCACTTTTGGGGTGAACTTTTCCTTTTAATATCAATGACTGGCCACTCGGGCACTGGCCACTATCAAAACTCTATTCTATTCAAATTCACAGTAACATATTGAAGTGTGAAGGTTATACAACCAAGGCCTTCGATAACCTCTGCAGTGCATTACCCAGTCTGGACTGTAAGGTGCCGTCATCAGCGGACGCCATGTCATTGAGCCTGAGCACTCCACATCCTCTCTCCACCCATGACTGAGACGTCATCTCAAACACAAACAACTTACACTGCATCTGAAAACACACGGGAAAGAGCCTCATCTTCTCATGTGTTTCTGAAGCTCGCCTGTATGGATCAGATGTGTGAGCTGCTCTCACCTGCAGCACATTGCTCTCAGACTCCTCTCCTGTCCTGACCTCCACCTGCTCTAATAAACACTTCTGTGGTTTGTGTGCTTCGTGTCGCGCCGCCGACTCCTCCAGAGACTCTTTCATGTTGTCACCTACAGCACATTAAAACATAAATATGTATGTTTTTAGTGGCTAAGTTAAGCATACTGTGCTATTTTATTAACATCCTGCCACTTTTTTTACTTTTAAGACTCTGTGTAAGATAAAAAAAAATAAAAGTCACAAAAAACACATACTCTTCTCCACAGTTTGATCGTGTGAGGAGGAAATCTGGCTGAACAGGCCCATCTCTGACTGAGGCTCTTTGCTGCTCCCTGGAGGTTCAGTGCTGAATTTTGGCAGTGCCTATAAGCGTGCAATACATAAACATGTCAGGAACTGTGATCTATGATAACCTGACCATGCCAAATCATGACAGACATATCAAGGTTTAGAACAGAATTTACTGTTTTACCAAGACACGATCCAACATGTTCTGCCCAAAGACAAACTTCACGCTGTTGGCATCGCTGCTGTCAGGTTTTTGTGCACTATCAGAAACAATATTGATGCCAAGAAAAGTTACAAGTTTCTGCCTGAGGAGATCTGTAAAAATGTCTTTAAAAATTAACATGAACATTTCAGCTGCAGTACCTGGAAGTGATATACTGCAAAAAGTAATTTATTTCCTCTGAATCACCACTTTCGGATGAGAGACAGCTGTTGGCCACCTGCAGCAAATACAATTAAACTTTCAATCAACAAGACAAAACACCAACACAGAAGCGAAACCATTTTTACTAAATAAAGTCAGAACTTTAAAAAGATTTATTAGGAATTAGGGCTGGGCGATACAGGTAAATGATATCTTGATCTTTTTAAAATACCCTATGTTTAAAATACATTAAAGAGGATGAAATAATCATAAATGTAATAAAATAATATATCCTACATATTTGCACTGAAATGGTTTATTTTTGTCATTTAGTGGTTTTCAGCGTTAACCAATCACATCAACCAAACTGTATTGTCACTTACTGTAACCTAAACAGATCAAACTTTTATCATGTAAAAACTAAAACCAATTAAAATCATCAAGGCATCTCCTTCCCAACTGCTTTTTATTTAAATAACATGATGAAAAGTGATTAATTCATTATTATTTGTCATCTATATGAACCGTCATAATAATATAATATATCTTCTGCTCACCAAGGCTGCAATTATTTGACCAAAAACACAGTGAAAACAGTAATATTGTGAAATATTATTACAATTTAAAATAACTTTTTCTAACTGAATATTCCTGTGATCTAAGCTGAATTTTCAGCATAATTACTCCAATCTTCAGTGTCACAAGATCCTTCAGAAATCATTCTAATATGCTGCTGATTTGCTGTGCTGCATAATATTCTTGTGGAAATAGTGATAGAGACCTTTTTCGGAATTCTTTGTATTAAATATCTTTAAAGCGACTTTTGACTTATTTAATGCATTCCTGTTGAATAAGACGATTATCTTCTCAAAAAAAAAAAAAACTTACTGACCCCAAATTTTAACATGACATTAATGTTTTTAACTTATTCATGAAATGAACTAAAAAAAGTTTCCTATTGAAGTTTAAATAAGAGATGCTATTAAAACATTTGTCTGAATGCTTCCATACTCGCAGTAAAGACTAGGAAACTAAATAAATCCTTTCTTCATTTTTATATTGCCAGCAAAAAACTATACAGTAAATATTCAATGTATAACCCAGCCCCTAATCAGAATGAGACAATCACACAGAGAACATCAGACGCAGATGAATCAAACCTTTGCTCTGTCCCTCATATTCTGTCCAAACACAAAACTGCTCTCAATTGGGGCACCTTCAGTTTTGTCTTCTGTTTTGTGCCCAAAAGTGCTGTTGCTCTTTACCTTAAAAGAAATAACAAAAGCTCATTTAAGTTTAAAAGTGTGACCAGGCTGCTCATATCCTGTTCACTTTGCTATAGTTATGTGTCAGAGCTTCAACTAGAAATACGGGGTCAGCCAAACAAAATGAAGACATTCAGAACAAGATGATAAAGTATTTTCTGGAAGCCACAGTCATGTGAAATAAAACTAGACTTGTCTGGCATTTGGACCATAGCCCATGCTGCGTTCAAACATGCTTACATTTGTCAAATATAAAAAAAAAACAGAGCGCAAACATTACAGTTGCCCAAAATTCTGTCATCATTTACTCCTGTAAGAGTTTCTTTCTTCTGCTGAACACAAAAGAAGAAAGTGGGTAACCAAACAGTTTCTGGTCCCCATTGACTTCCATAGAATTATTTTTCCATACTATTCAATGGGAGCAGCTGTTTGGTTGCACACATTGTTCTAAATATCTTCTTGTATGTTCAGAAGAAGAAAAGAGAAAAAAAAAAGATAAGAACTCATACAGGTTTGGAACAACATGAGGGTGAGTAAAAGATGACAATTTTCATTTTTGGGTGAACTATCCCTTTAAGAGATTTTTGTGACAATAAATTCAAGTAGATAACAGTGCTGTCTAGGACATGGGTTGCTGTCGGTCACGTCTTACCGGTGACACGTCATTATCCTGTGTGCCAGCAGCAGACGTCTCTGAGTTACGTTCACATTCTGCTCCTCCATCTGAGAGGTTCTTCGCTCCGTTTGAACTGCTGTCGCTCGAGTCTGCTGAAACCACAGACTACAGCTTTTAGTTCAGGTTCTCCTTCAGCTGATCTGTTTGAGTTGATATTCATCATGTACTCACTATGGGTGAAACGATACACGTATTCATACTGAATATTTTCAGTACAGGTTTTTCAGTTCGGTGCGCATGTGTACGGAACAAATGTAGCATTGTTTTAAACAATGCACATGAGGAACTTTATTTGAAACTCCTAGTGTAATATGTCTTCGTTTTAATGAATCAATATCAATTCTTAAATCCCAAGACCGATCGTTTAGTCTATGCCGTTTCAGTTGATGCATGAATAAAACTTTAATGGACATACAGCTCATCTACTGTCCAATAACTGCCATAAGCTTTGTGTTTTTCATCTTTCAAATTCTGTCCAATTTATCAAGAAATTCAAACAATAAATGCCGTTCTGATGCTCTTTGATCGCAAAACAGCAGCGGAGTTTTAGTTTTATTAGTTTTATACTACTAGCACAAAATAGACATGAATGAACATATCACGTCTCATGTAATAGCTCAATCAGTGTTTCAACCATGGAAAGACATTGATAAAACAGCTTGTAAACAATGTGTCACATAGCATTGCCTCGGGCAAGCCATTCAGTGCCCACAGATGGTTAGTTCGCTACAGAAATGAACAGAAATGTATGCACTATATTAGCCTATATATTCACTATAGTTATGTTAACCTGGTAGTGATGTCTTGATTATGTAATGTATGTGTAAATAAATCTGTCATGACAACAAGATATGACAGACACTGTGTAAATGATTCTATTTCAACAACGAATTGGAGTAGAAACATCATTTTATAATTAGTTCATGTAAAAACTGGCAATTTACATGTTAACATACAGTTTTTTAAAAAAAATTTGAGTGCTGATTATTGTATCTTAAAACAAATATTAATTAAATGTAATAGTCTTGGCTCTGCTGTTAATTGTAACCTTTAATATTATAGTAATGTGCAAGTAATTGGGTTCCCTATACAGTTTATAACATTAACTTCATCCTTTATCATTATCCTTAAAGCTGCAGTCCGTAACTTTTTTTGGTTAAAAATGATCCGAAATCAATATTTGAGCAAGTACATAATCAGCCAGTGTTCAAAACTATCACCTTACTTTAAGCCCGATTCACAACGGTTAGCTTATAATAATGTTTTCTAATTTGAGTGGTACGGGTAGGTTTTCGCGGGAAATTCGAGCATGGCACTGCGTCATTACGTCACGTCTGTAAACATAAAGAAGTTGTCCCGGCTACTAGGCTATCGCATGTGAGGATCCTGCAGGTGGCGGATCATTTATAGCCTTTTCTCACAGCAGTCAGAATAATTAAATGTATCATTTTGATGGCGGATTGTAATCCAGAAAGGATTGTGTGTTTATGAAACACATGTGAATGAAATTAAATGCAGCTTTAAGATATTTTATTTTATTTAGAGACAGAACCACAATTTGTTCAGTAAACAACAGTTTAATAAAAAATAAAAAGAAGCAATTTTATGTTTATTTTTTTTCCCCTTGCTGTACCGAAGACATACCAAACTGTGACTTCAAAACTGATTTCAGCTTTAAGATATTTTATTTTATTTAGAGACAGAACCACAATTTGTTCAGTAAACAGTTTAATAAAAAATAAAAAGAAGCAATTTTATGTTTAGTTTTTTTCCCCTTGCTGTACCGAAGACATACCAAACTGTGACTTCAAAACTGATTTACATACCAAACCATCATCTTAGTGTACCCTAGCACTCACTGTTCTGTGGGGGGGATCGAGCCGGAGGGGGCTGCAGCACTGGAGGTCGCAGGATGCTGCGCTGGGCTTCTTTGGGTTTCGGGCTGGGGACACCTGAAACGAATCAATCAAAAGACATCTCTCAGGCCCTCTGAGGGTCTCTGGCACAGAAAGTTCAAATGGTGACCGTCTATGGAATCATGCAAATAAACAATCTTACGAAAGCACCACAACTGGACATTAATCAACAGACGGTTCAAAACAGCAGATGTTTGAACACTGACTCACCAGCGCTCGGCGCCTGGCCATGGATCAGAGTCGGGGGTTTCAGGCGAAACCCCACAGTTTTCTCTTCTGGGAGGAAGAAAAAAAGAAAAAAAATAGTAGTCAACACGAAACCAAAACTGACATTACTTACTTTTTTGATACAAAATATTAGTCTTGTGCAA
The DNA here is from genome assembly GCF_001515645.1 of Sinocyclocheilus grahami. Taxonomy (NCBI): domain Eukaryota; kingdom Metazoa; phylum Chordata; class Actinopteri; order Cypriniformes; family Cyprinidae; genus Sinocyclocheilus; species Sinocyclocheilus grahami. The sequence goes on from NW_015505408.1 coordinate 552,984, forward strand.
AGGTTTGTAATAACTTGCCCCATTTCTGAAACAACTTATTTTTAATTCTGTCAAATACAGAGCACTTTTCTCAATCCAACCCAATTCCCAATGGATAAACTCCAGTCTTGATTTTTTTTCTTACTGAATATCCTGTTTCACTCATAAATGTCACATTATGAAAGTCAAACAGGCTGTGAATGTAATTTTTTACTGACTTACATAACGTGTGATTTGGTACAAGTTTGAAGCACATTGAGTCTCACCAGGTTCTGAGTCTGAGTTTTCGGTTGGTGACTGGCAGAAACTGGATGGCATGAAAACATTATTCTTAGAAACTGTAAAAAGGAAAAGAAAGAAACCGGGCTAAATAGAAGAAGTTCTAAATGTACTATAAAACCTGTAATTATCTTCCAGGTGAATTACCGAAATGAGTTGGTGGAAACTGTGTAAATGATGATGTTCTTCCTCTTTTGGCTGCAGGGTTGTAATCGCCATCTGCCGTATCAGAGTCTGGACAGAAACGGAAGGAAAAGTCCAGAAAAAGGGAAATTAAAAAACAAAATACATTTAAATTTTAAAGACACATGCATACATGAATTCTTCATACAGAAATCACGTCCTCATATATATATATATATATAGAGAGAGAGAGAGAGAGAGAGAAAGAGACAGACAGAGAGAGAGAGAGACAGAGAGACAGAGACAGAGACAGAGAGAGAGAGAGAGCTGTCAAGCACATTTCAAAGATGTTTTTCACCCCAAATTCAAAAGGAAAATTAATTACATTTATTATTTACTTAATTAATTACTTAATTAATAATGACTAAATGGCATGTTTATTAGATTTCTATGATCTGTAATAACATTTTCAATAACATTAACAATAACATTTTCATTACATAAACACTTTCCTTCTTAAATTGTAGTAACTGTATATGGCCTTATAGAATTAGATTCATTTATTTATTTTTTCATTTAATTTTAGCAAGTAATTACTTTTAATTTATTAAATCAAACACATTTTTGTGTGCTTAACTGTGCAATTATAAAAAATAAATAAATACCCAGGTCTCTTTTTCTTTATGACACAAGTGTTCCTCTATATTCTAATATGTCCCAAACATTTATTTGTGAAACTCATACTTTCAGTAATATTTTGGGTTGACTGCTAAAAAGACTGAAGCTCACCCTCTCCATCCTCTGAGCTGGATCCCTTTACATAAACACTTTCCTTCTTAAATTGTAGTAACTGTATATGGCTTTATAGAATTAGATTCATTTATTTATTTTTTCATTTAATTTTAGCAAGTAATTACTTTTAATTTATTAAATCAAACACATTTTTGTGTGCTTAACTGTGCAATTATAAAAATAAATAAATACCCAGGTCTCTTTTTCTTTATGACACAAGTGTTCCTCTATATTCTAATATGTCCCAAACATTTATTTGTGAAACTCATACTTTCAGTAATATTTTGGGTTGACTGCTAAAAAGACTGAAGCTCACCCTCTCCATCCTCTGAGCTGGATCCCTCTGCTGACCTCTGAGGATAGGATCAGTGTTTTAAGGCCAGTATTGAACAGATGTGACCCGAGTCATGCAGTAAGAAGTGAAGTGCTGGTCTTACCTTTTGTGCTTTATCTTTCTGACACACAAACACTGGAGGAGCAACAGCAGGTTTCTCTGCAAGTTGAAAAACAAGATTTGGTGTCATTGAGTGGACATGCTACAGCTAAGAATCTCATGTATCCTTGACAGAGAGAAAATAAATCCAAGACAGCAGATAAAGTGTGAGAAATGCATCAGATTATATACATCTATGTACAGTATCATTTAAAAATATATTAGAATTCATTCAAAACTGAGAAGTATAATTGCAATAGTTTTTAATAATTAAAACTGTCTATTTGAACCAAAAGTGTGATTTGTATATTTATTAGGGCTGTCAATTTGACATGCGAGTAGGATTAATTAAATTGTGGAATAAATAATACATTTTATTTAAATAGATGCAATGCTGTGAACTGTAGCCCAGTGATAGGCTGTTATATGTCCAATTATAGGGAAATAAAATACACAATATATTAATGTTTGAAGCTACTTTTTGTTTCATGTTTTGAGCTTGCACTTTCTGAACGGGTGCTTCTTTTTCTTAGATGAAATAATAGAAAGAAAGAATAGAAAGAAATCTCATTTTTGAAATCTGAAACCATTTATTGAACCTTAGACAAAATCTTAAAAAAATGTGCATATGTGTTTTTTTTGTTGAGTACCATATTAGATACAACAGTCTTTTCTGGCTTATATGATACAGCAGTATGATACAGTAGAATATGAATCACCCAAGAATAGACACCTCAAATTTATACAGAGGCCCAAACTGAGCAAAAATATGCAAGTCGGTACAGATGCCAATATTTATATGGCTAAGAAAGATGACATGCTTAGTTTTATGATCAAAGCTCTGTAGTTTCAAAACGTATAATGCAATGGAATACAATAAAAATTGAGACATGAACAAATAAATATTCACCAAAAGCCTGATTGATCATATATGATACTTATACATTTTTCTAGAAAATGTATGTATAATAAAGTAAACCTAAGCTGATTCAGTCCAAGAAGTGTAACAACATTAGATATTCTTATGTTTACTTTATAAAAATCTGTAAATATTTCACAGCGAAAAGACCACAAGCTGAATTCTTTTTATCAGGTAAAAACCTTTTAGTATAATTGTAAAAACATCCCCATGTTTTTCCAATTATACTAAAAGGTTTTTTACCTGATGATAAAGAATAAAGATTGTGTAAAGTAGATTATATACAACAGGTTTTTCAGCAACGTGTTGATCATTCAGTGTACTTAATATGGAAACATTCCCGTCTTCATTTCCTTGTGTCTATTTTTATGTTACCACGAGGAAGCCTGGGCTTACAGAGATGTGTGGCTGTCTATAATCTTACACCCCACACATGTGCTAGTTAATATCTCTGATGTCTAACGCAGACCATTTAATATCTACCAATGACTGTCCCAGTAACATCACTTAAGAAGTGCAGAAGAGATCATCTCCTCATCCGTTTGCCAACACAACTCACCGTCCTCATCTGCCATGCTGCTGTCTGATCCTCCGCAGGATGAAGTCAAGATCTTCTGTTTCCAACCATCAGAGACAAAACTCTAAATAAAATATGGTGGCTGTACAAAAACAAAAATTTTGTTAAATAAAAAAAAAGACCTGACAAGAAGTAGCCAAAACGACTGATTTACAAACCCGAACATTCGCATTAAAGCAACCGTTCTGCGATAGTTCTGAAACGGAATATTTGTATGTACTCAATAAACCTCATGCTTATACGCTTGTATGACTTGAATGAATCAGTTTTCAAGTTTAACTCACTGATTCAATGCTCCTGTCGTAGCAGTCTACAGCTCACTGGAGGGAAAGATTTTCAGTTAATGATGACTTCTTAAAATTGTCGTTTCTCACTCAAAGTTGCATAGTATACATTTATGGTCATTTTGAGTACAATAGAAATGCATTGTGCATGCACGTTTACAAACAACCTAAACATTAGGTGCTGTTTTTAACCAAATATCCAAAAATGTTACGTTAATATATGAGTTTGGACATTTTTATTTTTTGTTATATTGTTTTATATTTGTATATATACACACAATAAAATCAATAATTATTTAATTTGTAATAAAAAAAACATATCGTTATTTTTAATAGAAAACACACATATAGACTATACATATTATACTAATTTGATGTCCAGAGTCAAAAATGACTCGCCTTCAAAAGGCTACAACACAACAGCTTGTATATTTTAATTAATTAATTAAAAAATAAACTTTTATATTAAAAAAAATACATATTTTATTTTTTAACAGAATAATATGCACATAGGCTAAAGCACCTAACCTTTTAAAAACTGCTTGTAAATCTTTCATTACGCTTTATTATTACCATTTCTTAGATACAATCTTATTTCAAAATTCAATTAGCACATGTTTTGTATTTTATTTCGGAACTGACTGATCGTAAGTCTCATTGATCTGAGCTTATACACCTCAGTAAACAAAAAGCATTAATTATTACAACTCTCAATTCTGCACAAATTACAGCTGAACACATTAGACTAACGTACCTCTTAACTTAAAACGAAAACAGTTTAAATGTTAAAATTGACACTCCTGTCTCAAATGACCAGAAACCCACCAACATATAGACAGAAATACCTGCCTACGCGCTTATGAAGACAGCAGGAATAACAAATATGTCTGTAAATGATAAACACACTTCTGTGAGAGAGTATAAATATGTAAACATTAGTTCTGAGGCCGGTGCGTTCAAATGCCACGATAACATTTCATAATTAAATCAACTGAAATAAGCAAACACTCGTTCTGTCGGCTCCAGACAGTCTCACAAATCATAACATGATTGTTTGTACTTAATTAAAAAGAGCTTTACTGGTATTTCATGCACAAACATCTCTTACCCTCATCTGTCACCTCCGCCATTTTTCTTCCGCTGTCTACCCATAATCCTTTGCGCTCTACTGCGACGCCAGAGCGTAGACGGCTTGCGTTGCGTTGCGTTGCGTTGCGTTGCGTTGCGTTGCGTTGCGTTGCGTTGCGTTGCGTTGCGTTGCGTTGCGTTGCGTTGCGTTGCGTTTCGTTGCGTTGCGTTGCGTTGCGTTGCGTTGCGTTGCGTTGCGTTGCGTTGCGTTGCGTTGCGTTGCGTTGCGTTGCGTTGCGTTGCGTTGCGTTGCGTTGCGTTGCGTTGCGTTGCGTTGCGTTGCGTTGCGTTGCGTTGCGTTGATGTTTCTGTGGTCGTTTGTAGAATGCTGGACAAAACTATAGTTGACTTTGTTTGGAATTCTAAAAATCACTTAATTAAAAAAAAGTGTTATGTTAGCTGATCGGGCTATGGGGGGTTTTGAGTTAGTGGATTTTTCTACTCTTAATAATTCGTTTAAAGTTAAATGGATAAAAACATTTTTAAACAACCCCACATCCTGTTGGAATTTTATTCCAAATCATATATTTAATTCTGCTGGAGGTTTGCATTTTTTTTTTTATTGCGCCGCAACTTTGACGTCTCTAAAATACCTTTAAATTTCTCTTGTTTTCATAAACATGCTTTAATAAGTTGGTCACTTATACATAATTATAATTTTTCACCACATAGCTACTTTATTTGGAATAATAAAAATATTAGATATAAAAATAAATCTCTTTAGATTTGCCATTGAAGAGAATGTGCCATTGTGTTTGGTGCAATTCCCAATTGTATTGTACCTTTAGTAACTTTGTTAAAAAATATTTATATCCAAACTTTTCTGTAACCCCAAAAATTGTCTCTCTTTGAATTTAGACCCTTCTCACTGTAAATTTATTATTAATCTACTGCTATATCTTGCTAAATTTTACATTCATAAGTGTAAATTTTCAAAGAAAACTCCCTACTTTTTTATTTTCAGGAAAGATTTTGATGTGTATGTAAACTATTTAAGAAACTCTAATAATTCTATTGCGTGTAAGACTCTTTCATGGTGTAAGTCTTATAAGCTAACATAGTATGCTTTGGAGTATTGTTTGTAACCCTTATTGTCTTTTGTTCTTGTCTTTTTATTTGTTGTTCTTCTATTGCACAATAAAAAAATTTAAAAATGCTTGCGTTGCGTTCTCGAAGAGTAAAAACGTTCTGATATTTTACTAGAATAATAGACCTATATAATTATAATGCTATTTATTTATTTATTTTTTAATCATGAGAAGAATAAATGCAAGTTTTCCACAAATACAGGGTTAAGTAGTACCACCGGGTCAGAATGCAGTGTAGTTTATCTTTCGGCCACCAGAATGCAGTGTAAAACATGTGAAATATGGACTAAAAACACACACAAACCTGCTTATATTATTCATTTCATTACAGTACCAGCTTCAGTAATTCACCTGAGATAGCAACAATTTACTGAAATTTGAAAAATGATTATAAATACATACTAATTCATATGAAGATAGTGCTTATTTGCGTCCAAAATACATGTTTTTAAGTAAGACACATTTGTAATTCCCTTTGATACATGGTACACACTTTAGATAGTGCTATGAAAAGATATAAAAGTCTGTATGAAATCTTTATATTGCAGTGGTCATGTTTTAACACTGGCGTGTTGGTCATTCTGATCATCTAAATCATGATACATTGGCTCTCGGTTCCTATACAGACAATAATGCTGTACGATGAACACAACATCGAAGAATATGGACAGCACACCCAGTCCAAACTTTGTGGGGTCTCCAAATATAAACATCCATTTATCTGTCAAGGAAACACACAAATTAAAACAAATGTTTGAGTGCATTCTAATGTCTTTAAAGCATTGGCGTATAGCAAAGTGTTTGTGTGGTCTCACCGTTGTTATAGGCCTGAAGGAACATTTGAAGTAAACTGAAACTGCCCCCTGTGAAGTCCAGCAGCACATTCCCGATGCTCCATCCCTCTGTGCTCTGCCTGCGGTAGTTCATATAAGCCTACAAAATAATGCAGAATTACATAACACATTTTTGGGTAATGGAACTGGACTTGATGTCAAGAACATGTAAACAAACGATAATCAAGTTGTAATTACTTTAATTTAAACTTAAATAAAACATACACATAGGTGGCCACAAGTTTGGAATAATCACAATTTTTTTATGTTTATGGAAAAAATCTATTTATTTGGAAAAAATGTCAGTTTCAAAAACGCGGTATAAACAGTAATATTGTGAAATATTACTACAATTCAAAATAACTGTTTTCCGTTTGAATATATTTTCCAAAGTAATTTATTCCTGTGATGGCAAAGCTGAATTTTCTGAATTTTCATCTTCAGCAAATCAGCATATTAGAATGATTTCTGAAGGATCATGTGACACTGAAGACTGGAGTAATGTTGCTGAAAATCTAGCTTTGCATCACAAGAATAAATTACATTTTAAAATATATTCAGATAAAAAGCATTCAAATAAATTACATTTTTGATCAAATAAATGCAGCCTTGATGAGCATAAAATACATACTTCAAAAACATTAAAAATCTTAATTATTACAAGCCTTTGGCCACCAGTGTATGTTATAAATAAAATCCAATATACATACATATATATCATTTAATCTTTCATAATTTTTCCTATGCATCAAATTTGATCCAAATGTAACCATTTCTAATATTTTTCCCGATACAAATGATGTTACTCCAAAATTCAATCACAAATCTAAGCTTTGGGACACTTGGGTGCAGTTTCGTAGGACATTAGGAGGATTGCTTTTATCTACTGTTATAAACCACAAATATAACCAAGTGTACAAAACTGTTAAAAAGAGGAAGTGTGAAATCTATGTTTAGCATTCCAGTGAACTGCATCGAAGCCATTATTTTTAAAGGGATAGATCACTCAAATATGAACAATTCTGTCATTAGTTACTCACCCTCATACCATTCCAAGCCAACATGACTTTCTTTATTCCACTGAATACAAATCTCCCATGGCTCTCAAATTTCTTTCACACATGTGAAAATTCAGACATGGAGGCTAAAGACACATCAGGCCAAGTTTGATTCTCAAAACACACTGAATATTGGCAACTGAAAGCAAAAGATCTGAGTGCTAGAATACAGGGCGAACATTCTGAATATAATAAAATGTTGTTTTCAGTGTTTGCCCCAGTTCTCATGCACTTCCCTCATAAACATTTCCCTTCGGATTTCATTGGAACAAGGAAGTACTTTGGTCTGCACTTTTTCAAGTCAGGTTTGGAACGATATCAGGGTGGGTGAGTAAATGATAACATATGCATTTGGTGGTGTGAGATGGGAGAGTTGTACCTGAGGGATGTACTTTACAAGTGTGACACCCAGTTTAATGTAAGAGAAATAGTACAGATAATCCAGCCAGGAGATCTTCTGTGCCACAGCAACAAACAGGGAGACAAACGCAAAGGTCCAGCCAATCGCTAATAACCCAATGGCCACTTTGGAAACCTTTTGCCCTCCTCTCTATATAAATAAATGATTTTTAAAAAAGCAATTTAGGAAACAATGCAATTGTTATGTACTACTATTCAAAAGTTTGGGGTCAGTATGATGTTTTTAAGTTTTAAGTGAAACAACAAATTTCTAATGCTCACCAAATCTGCATTTATTTGATGAAAACCAGTAATTTTGTGAAATATTCTTCATGATCCTTCAGAAATCATTCTTATATGCTGATTTGCTGCTTAAGAAACATTTCTGATTATTATTAATGTTTTAAAAAAGCATCTACTTAAAACTTGTGGAACGTGACATTTTTTCAGGATTCTTTGATGAATGAAAAGCAGCATTTTTATTATTATTTTTTTCTTTTCAAAACTCATTTTTAAATTTAGTGCTGAATACTGAATAAAATAACAAATTTCCTTAAAAAAAATCTTACTGACCCCATACATTAAAATGTTATTATATGTGTGCGTGTATAACATTATCATTATTAAGACGATTTACACAGTAATGCTTCAACATTTACCTCATAGATGGCACACTGGCAGATATAGACGAGAGTGAGAAGTAATGCATGAAGACTGAAGAAGACGTCATTGGCATCGACAGGAATGACCCCATTTGGATCTTTCTTCAAGAACTCCTCCTATAGATGCACCATTTATCATCTCCATTCAAAATAAAACTCTATTAAACAAAAGCTAAAGACACCGCTTTAGCTCAGCTAGCACTAAATTAGTCCTTTAAATGTGTGATTTTTCTGCAGAAATACTTCTATCCCAGTAATGTCCCACACCACTGTCAGTAAAAAAGAATGCAGCAGAAGACTGGACTGAATAACTACAACCTGAAAGCTGTCGAGTGCACACACCTGCATATACGTCACCCAGAACAGGCCAATGTTGAACACACTGTAAGCGAAGAATCCAGTCAGGTTGAGAGCGAGGAAATCAAAACTGAGACCTACCACACTGCATGAAACAAAACATGCATGTTATTCATATATAGACGAGAGTGAGAAGTAATGCATGAAGACTGAAGAAGACGTCATTGGCATCGACAGGAATGACCCCATTTGGATCTTTCTTCAAGAACTCCTCCTATAGATGCACCATTTATCATCCCCATTCAAAATAAAACTCTATTAAACAAAAGCTAAAGACACCGCTTTAGCTCAGCAAGCACTAAATTAGTCCTTTAAATGTGTGATTTTTCTGCAGAAATACTTCTATCCCAGTAATGTCCCAGACCACTGTCAGTAAAAAAGAATGCAGCAGAAGACTGGACTGAATAACTACAACCTGAAAGCTGTCGAGTGCACACACCTGCATATACGTCACCCAGAACAGGCCAATGTTGAACACACTGTAAGCGAAGAATCCAGTCAGGTTGAGAGCGAGGAAATCAAAACTGAGACCTACCACACTGCATGAAACAAAACATGCATGTTATTCATAAGCTTTTTTTATTCAGTCTAAATCCTCGAGGCTCAAAGATCATCTCATACCTTCGTCGTTTCCAGTTCTCATACGCCTGCGGGTAGAACGACACAGACCAGGCCAGGAAGTAAATCCAGCCAATGATTTGGTTGATGATGAAAAGGATGTTGCTTCTGACAATCAGGAATCTGATTCGTGTTTCTAAGCTGGAAAAACAGAACACACATCTAACACACATCTAAAATAGTTTTTTTCGAAAAGTTATTAGAATATTATAGAGTTCAATTTAAAGGGACAATTGCTGGTCCCCATTGACGTCCATAGTATGAAAAAAATACTATGGATGTCAATGGGGACCAGAAACTCTTTGGTTACTCACATTCTTCAAAATATCATATTTTGTGTTCAGCAAAAGAAAGAAACCCATACAGGTTTAGAACAACTTGAGTGTGAGCAGACCTATCCCTTTAAATGTATTGGCATAGTGCTTTTAACAATAAATACAGTTCGCCTATTACTCAGCTGCCCACAAGCACCAGTGAAATCCCCTAAATTAAGGAACTAAATAAATAGAACAGGATTTGCAAGTGGCTGATGCAAATGTCTCCAAGTCTGGTTATAATGCATGCACAAGTGTTGCTTCATGCTATAACTGACAACAAAAAATATCAGCAGGAAGCTATAAGAGAGCATCGCTTTTTATCCAATACTGTTTAATTGGTGACAGATTAAGAAAATTTAGCTTACAACACACTTTTTTATGTGAGTGTCATTGCTGGAAAGGTAAGCAGTCACCTGACCAACCCCTTTTGCTTGCACTTCAAAAGATACAGATGAGTTTCCTGCCGGCACGACAACCTGTGCAAGAGGAGAGAGGACAAATATAGTTATCTAGCATTGCTTAATTTGACAGTGTTTTATATAATTTTTACAGTGTTTATTTGTCTGAAATTAATATAATTATTCATGTATAACTCAGGCTATAGATTGTAAATAGATGACACAGAAATTGAAATTGTATATATCTTATAAATATATATACAGGTGCATCTCAATAAATTAGAATGTCGTGGAAAAGTTCATTTATTTCAGTAATTCAACTCAAATTGTGAAACTTGTGTATTAAATAAATTCAATGCACACAGACTGAAGTAGTTTAAGTCTTTGGTTCTTTTAATTGTGATGATTTTGGCTCACATTTAACAAAAACCCACCAATTCACTATCTCAACAAATTAGAATATGGTGACATGCCAATCAGCTAATCAACTCAAAACACCTGCAAAGGTTTCCTGAGCCTTCAAAATGGTCTCTCCGTTTGGTTCACTAGGCTACAAGTATTCTAATTTTTGTTTCACAATTTGAGTTGAATTACTGAAATAAATCAAATTTATGATTCCACGACATTCTAATTTATTGAGATGCACCTGTATATATGAGATGTTATGATATATGATGACTTAGGGCTGGACAATAATTCAATATCAATATGTATCGCGATATAATTTTTTTCAATAACGGTGATATGATTTTTAAACACATTTCCGATATTTCGATATACATTACCAGTGTTTCCCATACATTGATTTATTTGTGGCGTTTGACTTCGTTGAATAAACATGAGCACTGCACGTTTCAAAATCATAACGCGTCGCGGGTGTTTTATATGAATGTATCTCTGAAGGGAACCAACTGTCTTCAGAATAGTTTAGACTGTATTTTTATCTGATAAAGTAGCGTTCATGAGCGGAGCTGCTTTGTTTGCAAATATTATAAATCCAAACATTATAAATAAGATTATAAGCTCCAGTCCAGAATTTGACATGAAAGCAAGCATCAAAACATACTAATTCCTATTAGACCAAACTGTAATAACAACAGAATCTTTGTATTTAACATCAACTTTTGACTATGATTAAGTCAGACGGGTGTATTAAAATCTGAAAGGTTGAAATAGGTGCACATACCTCACCAGGCAGTAGAATTATTGAAGAGACATTTTTTGATTTATACGTGATATTGAAATAAAGCGTTACAGACGTGTTCAATGGTGAACTGTGAATGTAAACACATAAAAGCCCAGTTATATTTAAATGATTCCCAAACCATATAGTTAATCTTTACATAGAGACTATGAATAATCAGATCATGGCTTACAATCGCACCTCAGTGTAATAGTGATGTTTTCTGAAGATTGTTCCGGTAGATTCACTGTTGCTGGAGCTTTGATAGTCACTTCTGCATCTGTAAATATAATGATATTAACTTTTCCCTGTTCTTCTCTTTGTTATCTTTTATTTGTGTATATTTAAAACAGCATACATACCAGCTAACGCCGTGTGCGCACAGGCAGACAGTGTTATGAGCAACAGTAAGACAGCTTGCTTCATCTTGACATTATATTTATAATCCCACACGAGTGCAATTACTGTTCACTCAAGAGCTCTCATTAAAAACAAAGCGAATATGCGTCCTAACACGCCAAGCGTTAACTCTATTACAGAGGAAACTGATGATCTCAGTCTGTACTTCCGCATGCATTCGACATTTTGGATCACATGACACGGGTCAGCTGACTTCGCTCGACCAATCATATGTATATATGCTGCCTCGTGTACTGGCCCCCTCTGAAACATTGTTGGCCACCCAGATGTTTTTTGCGGTCTAATTGTTTTCGTACTAGTCAGTTTATGACTCAGTGTTGCCAACTTAGCAATTTTGTTGCTAGATTTAGCAACTTTTCAGACTACCCTAGCAACTTTTTTTCAAAAAGCACCTAGCAACAAATTTAGCTATTTTTAAAAAAGTATTTGGCAATTTTTAGCAACTTTTGTAAAGTGACTCAAATGATAAAAAAGACACATCTTTTCAACTAAATTACACAAAAAGAGGAAACCATTGAACAGCTAGCCAGCCAAGCAGCACATCAACCGGGATGCCGAACAGTACAAAAATCAAATGTGCATTAAGTTGCTAGTTCCAATTGGTCAATAATAAATGCACATTTATGATACAGCATGTTATCAGCTTGTATATATAATTGTTGTTCAGTTAGGTACACTGTAAGGCAAGGCAAGGCAAGTTTATTTGTATAGCACATTTCATACACAATGGTAATTCAAAGTGCTTTACATAAAATAAAATAAAAACAATAATCACAACAATAAAACAAGGAATTTTAAAACTTTATATATATAAACATTACATTGTGTCCTATTTTTACAGACTTTTGTGTAGCACACTAACTAACTACCAGTTCACTGCTTAAAACTATAATGGTTAAGAATGTGCAGTTCTACTAGTTAATAAGAAAATACATCAAATGTTTAACTGTTCAATAATTCAATGTTGTAAAAAAATCCAATCATAAAGATTTATTTATTTTATTTACTTAGTCATTTAGCAGACGCTTTTATCCAAGAAAACGATTATACGTATAATATAGTGCAATCAGTTCGGACATCGCACAGTGCTCTACAGTTAGTTTTTCTAGTTTTTCTACACTGTAAGAAAAAACGTGGAAAAACTGAAAAGGTACTAGTCATTTTCTGCCAGGATGTTATCCAGTAAGTTGTAACCTTAAAACACAAAATGCAATGTGGAATTCAAAACACAGGTAAAACACCTGTAAAAAATACATACGTAGTGTCCCTTCATATATAAACATTACATTGTGTCCTATTTTTACAGACTTTTGTGTAGCACACTAACTAACTACCAGTTCACTGCTTAAAACTATAATGGTTAAGAATGTGCAGTTCTACTAGTTAATAAGAAAATACATCAAATGTTTAACTGTTCAATAATTCAATGTTGTAAAAAAATCCAATCATAAAGATTTATTTATTTTATTTACTTAGTCATTTAGCAGACGCTTTTATCCAAAGCGACTTACAAATGAGTTAGAGGGTCAAGTAAAGGTGGAACAGATGTGTTTTTAGCCGTGTGCTACTTATGTTACTTTTACAAATTAAAATATTTTTATGAACAAATAATATTAAAAAAAATATTTTTCACTGAGATTTGAGTAATCTCGTTGTGTATTCTACGTAAAAACGCTGTTTTGTGTCATGGTTTTGCAATGACGTCATCACGCAATGACATCACAATGCCATTTAGCAACTTTTAGCAACAAATCAATCTGCCTTTAGCAACTTCCCCTGAAAATTAGTTGGCAACACTGATGACGGTTAGTCACAGGCATCGGATGAAATGAGAAACTTCATCACATTACATTATCAATTGATTTGTTAAATCAAATGAAAAATAGTGTGTCTGATTGGTCCAGACGCTACAATGCCATAAAACTAGCCAGCTAAACCAGTACCGACAGTGTCATGTAAACATGGCTGAAGTAGAAAAAAAAAGGAACAGACAAACCGATTCAATTGAGTGAGTCATTTACGCTGGAACTAGCTGATCGCGAATCATTTGAATCAGATCGGGACTTTGGAGTAGAGGCCTGCGCGGGACTGTTTTCTTAATCCTGCTCCCACTGAATTTCTGACCCGGTTTAGTGCCGAAATTTGCACCCTGCCAGATTATGCACCCCCTAGTATTGGTAGGTTTAGGAGTAGGTGTGGGGGAGGGGTTAGGATTAGGGGTGGGGTTGGGATTAGTCAATCAGGTAGCGACTTCAACTAGGGGGTGCATAATCTGGCAGGGGTGCAGAATTCGGCACAACACCGGTCCCCACCCGCTCCTGCAAGCATTCTAAAGGCCCTTTCACACAGGACGCGGCAAGCGGTGAAATCGCCGCTCGGCTGGCGCTTTTGTGCAGTTGAGGCGGTGGTCGCGTTTCGGTCTCAGAGCGGACATTGCCATAGTTACAATTGTCAACATCACCTTTGTATTTACTAAAAACTAAATAAAATATAACGGAAATTTGTGTTTGTGTCATTCTGCCATTAATTGTTGTCATTATTTATTTTTAACCTTTTTTTTCCCGTTTGGCACAAGTGAAGTTGTTTTTGATGATTTGCCTAAAGAGCATACCTGTGAGGTTACGACTGAATGAAATATAATTTTATTTATGCTTCTGTATGAAATTTTAGATGGGTCATACAGTTCTGGGAAATCTAGGCTATTACATTTAAAACAAACTTCTCCTCTATTTTTTCAATAGGCAGTTCAGTTCAATGTTCACTGATTGGTTGAAACCGACGCAGCTGCCGTTGCCGCTCACAAAAAAGATAAAATATTTTTATCTTTGGCGGCGCGGGATTTTGGGTACACAAGCACCGATTGCGCTCCGCCTCCGCACCGCCAGCGAAACCGCCCGCGTTTTGCCGCTTTCCGCATGTCTCCCATTGAGAATGAACTAGACACTCGCGACTGCCGCATTTGTGTTTGTGTCATTCTGCCATTAATTGTTGTCATTATTTATTTTTAACCTTTTTTTTCCCGTTTGGCACAAGTGAAGTTGTTTTTGATGATTTGCCTAAAGAGCATGCCTGTGAGGTTACGACTGAATGAAATATAATTTTATTTATGCTTCTGTATGAAATTTTAGATGGGTCATACAGTTCTGGGAAATCTAGGCTATTACACTTAAAACAAACTTCTCCTCTATTTTTTCAATAGGCAGTTCAGTTCAATGTTCACTGATTGGTTGAAACCGACGCAGCTGCCGTTGCCGCTCACAAAAAAGATCAAATATTTTTATCTTTGGCGGCGCCTGCCGCGAAGCGCCGTGCCCGTGGAAGCGGCAGGATTTTGGGTACACAAGCACCGATTGCGCTCCGCCTCCGCACCGCCAGCGAAACCGCCCGCGTTTTGCCGCTTTCCGCATGTCTCCCACTGAGAATGAACTAGACACTCGCGACTGCCGCATACCGTGTGAAAGGGCCTTAATACTTTATATTATTATCTCGCAACAGGGAGCCACTATGCAGGATATTTAAATAGCTTTTGAATGAGCACTCGCTGTTTACTTTCACTTTCGATTTTGCGATCTCCCACACTCTGTGTAAAGCAAGCACATCATACAAGATAAGATCATTATTAATGAGCTCAGGATCTGTTGAGCAGCAAATCCTCCAGCATGATCTTGTCAGTCATCTCTCCTAACTCTTGACCCAGTCAAATCTGACTCTTGCAGCTGCTGTTGGATGCAGGGTTGTCAAGTCCTTGTTTTTTCGACGGAATTAAGCTGCTTTTAAACTTTTGCCATGGGCTGATTTTCCCTCGTGGGTTAAAGGTTTAAAATATTGCATATATTACATTTGACCGAAATGCTTGTATTGAAACATTTAGCATTCTATGTATGAAAAAACTGTGGTAAAGGTAAAACCGCCCACTCCCGTGAGATTTCTGTTGGGTCCCGTGGGACCCGCAGGATCTCAGTCCCAATGCAGCCAAAGTCCCTTTAAGGCAAGTCATGTCACTCGGAGGCCATCTTTGAAACGCCTCTTGGGCATGCAAGTGCAAATCCTATCTCTTTGAATTTGGAAACATCAAATTTCTAGATCCGCCAGTGCGCATGCGCAGTCCTAGGCGCACGTCTCAGAACGCTGACTGTTTTTCTGGCAACCGGGACTTCTAACAGTAGCTGCAGTGATGCGCTGACATTACCGATTAGGGATTGGCTCTTTTACTCAGAAGGCTGGGCTTCATTCAATAGAGCGGCCATACTGAGCGTTTCATTTTTCCCCATTCAAAACTATACGAGTGACACGTCTTGGGTATTCTATGCAGCCCTCTACTTCAAAGTGGGTTCGCAAATCATTTGATTCAGATCGGAACTTCGGAGCATCGTGAATCATTTTATTTAGATAGGAACTTCGGAGCGGGTTCGCAAATTTTTTTTTCTCTTTTCTTTTTTATTAAACAGTAGAAAACATCAAAGGCAGTAGAGTTATAAAAACAAAAAAGAGGAAAGTATAGTCTACACAAATACAAATCCCTTAAGAAAACTAACTGTGGTTTTACTATAGTAAAAGTGTAACCATGTTTGTTTTTTTGCATAAGCACAATTTTGCTACAAACTATAGTTAAACTATGGTTAGTGTAGCAAAACCATGGTTAATTTGTGGTTACCAAGGTTTTACTATAGTAACCATGTTTTTGTTGTTGTTGTTTTGTTTGTTTTTTGTTTTTTTTGGAGTTTAAACCATGCATATTTTCGTAATCGATGTGTTGCCAGGTTAACAAAAAAACTGTAATAAATGTACAACCTAAGAGGACACAGGATGAATACGGAGATGCAGTTTTCACTTTAGGATTAACAGAGTTTTAAATAGTTTCCATGTACTTGTCTAGATCCATTTTGAATAAAGAAAAGAGAGGTTTAGAACCAGATTTTTGTTTATGTATGTGAAATTTAGCTAGCAGGAAATTCTCCTATATTCTCTTTTGAGTAAAACAATCCAAAGAAAATATCTTTAAAACAGAAAGAAAAGTCACTTACAAAATGAGATTAGATGAACATTTAAAAAATGTTAAGCTTACATTTGAAGATTAACCATTTTTAATAGTGTACCATAGATTTTCATAGTTATTAGTTTTGTCTCTGGTGGCCACCCTATTTTGAGGCAGTGCCCCAGCATGTCCCCACCATAGATAACGCCTCTGCCAGATTCCCACAGATTGCTTCAATAAAAATAGGATCTCTTCATGTTCGGTTCTTGAGGTTAAGATTTATGAAAACCCATTTAGCATATACAGTTTGAGCCAGAAACATCTTACATGAGGTTTTGTAGAGGATTTAGTGTCCTCTGGATGTCTGGAACATACAGGGTACTGTTGCTATTACCCAAAGTGACACTGAAAATTTCTGTGAATTTTATTTATACATTTCATGTAACCTAGAAAATATTTTTCCTTAGAAATGCTGTTATGTACATGTATGTATGTATGGTTAATTGTTGTTGTTGTTGATTAATATTATAACCGGAACTTTAACTTCGATACTTTGATGTCCTTTATTTATATGACTTTTGTTCTTTAATAAAAATAGATCAATTAAAAAGTCAAATTAAATAAATACAGTGTATCCAAAAATGCATGTGTTTTAATTCATCCCACACTCTTTCAATTATTTCGAAATTAAATCAGAATTTCACAGTGATTCGATTCCTGATCAGAGTGGAAGTTTGATGTGTTTTTGTAAAACTTAATTTGAAATTTTGTAATTTTGTAAAAACAGCACAGTTGTTTGCATTTAACACTTTTTAATCTTGAATTTCATTACATTTTGGGAAATGCTGTTATTTATTCTTGATTAATATTATAAGAGTTTGCCGCGAAAACAGAAAATGAAGCATGATACTGCCTGTAAATGCATTAATTTATGAGTATAAAGCCTCTGCATTACTCAGCTCGAAGCAATGCTGAAAGAATATGGGATGTTCACAGTTACTGGGGAGAGAAGATGTTTAAGTTGTCACATAAATTCTACTGTAGGCTTCTCCTCAGAAATTAGAGACAGATGAAACCAAGACCATCTGCAACATATCGACTTAGAAATATGACTTTATTATAAATTGACTGATGGCATGTCACGAAGAAATAAAATATGCATAGGCCTATCTCTTTGTTGCAGTGTAGTTTGATTAAAGCTGTACTTCTGCAGCATTCTAGAAAACATCGGGAGAACTTTCTTAAATTAAAAAACAATTAATGTTTACAAAAAGATGAACTGCATGAATCAAGACAACAGTTCTCCATATGGGACTATTTAACATTCCAGCCATCAGTTTTGCTGGGAAACATAAAATGTTGGTCCCCAAAGAGACTGAAGTGTCTTCTAATGTTCTTTGAAAGTGAACGTGGCGTTCTTTTTGCTAGTAAAGAAATCTGACCCTTGCTTTAAGCCCTCAAGTGTCAAGACTTGGTCAAGGAGTGGGACTTCATATGAAACACTGCACTTTCTGCAGAATTCCAGGTCTAAAGGTCATACGACAGCTTGGAAACATCGAAAGTAAAATGCACCAAAAGATGAGATTCTTCTGGTTAAATGCTGTTTATTAAAAATTGGAATCCCCCTATATGCAGCAGAACTGCGCTGTTGGCACGCCATGAATTGTTGTCAGTCTTACTGGCAAAGCCCTGCAGAAGATCACTAGCTGTCACAAAATCAAAGACATCTACATCTCTTCTGAAAGACGCAGCCAAAATGCTGCAGTTTAGGTCAGATTCAGGTCAGGTCAAGGCCGAGACAGTAAATGGTCATCAGAGTTGAGACATCCACGAGGGAGCAAAAAGATTCAGTGACATAAACACACACATGTAGCACTGGACATTTTCAAAAGTGTGATCAATTTAGGGGAATCTTGTTGTGCAATATTGCATTTCATATGTTTGTATTGGCACACAGGCCATGAAAAGTCCTAAAGCAGATGTTTGGGGGGGGGGTTTTGGCAAAGATGTTGTATTGTACAATACTAAGCAGGGGTGAGAAATGGGGTCTGTAAAAAAGCGGTTCTTTCCCCCATGTTGAAACATCTCACTGCTGACCAAATATAGAGATTTGTAATTTGAGATATTAGAGATATCGCTTCAGTCCTCCTGTTTATGTTTGTCGAGCTGGAACTCTTAAGTCAACTGCGATTTGTCAAAACAATAAAGTCAGTCCACAGGATCCACTTTCATATTAACATCTTCTAATGCAACAGAATGTAAAATCTAGGTAAAATGTGATGGGGGCGTGGCAGAGTTTTGTTGCTATAAAAAGTGAAACAAGCAAAACAGAGGAGGAGATAAGAGCAGCTTCAGCCGTGAAGAAAAACCTCATTCTTCTGAGAATCTCTTGAGGTGCAGATGAGACATGCAATCTACAGCCATTATTCAGCACTTTAGAGCCACATGATTTTGGTTAGCGGATGCACTTAATAAAATGAAAATTGCACTGAACATTTCCCTGTCTTTTCTTGCAGCTTACATGGAAACCCAGCATTCAACCATGAAGTTTCAAGTCCTGTTTCTTCTCTTGCTGCTGGCTTGTATGTATCCCAGTGTGGCACAAGGTAAGAATTTGGTTAATTAAGTGCGATGACTTAATAATGTGATATTAATGATGCAATATTAAATATATCATTTCTTTAAATATGCACATTTCTAAAAATGTACAGTTTTGATTTTAGATCGTTTTTAATGTATGATATAATGAATATATGAATAAGCATAAAGTAGTATGCATAGATAAATACACTGGGAAAAAAATCATAAGCATTTAAATTAACTGGTTTTATTCAAGCCAAAATCACTGTTTCACCCTAAATACACTCATTTGTACAATCAAAACTAATTCCTATGGGTTAAATCGGGTAACGAGTGCAGGTTACTACTTTTTATATAAAAAGATAAAGTGCAAAAATTATTTTCTTATTGGAGTTTACATGAAAAACTATTTTCGTCTTTCTACTTACAAATTTCTTGATTCATTTAATATGCTCCATACCACTTTTTTAAGATAGATAGATCAAGTGACTAAATATAATTGTGATTTATTCCCAGGTTCCTATGAAAACTGCTGTTTGACGTATGCCCATGTAAAGAAGACCATCAGGAGGCATGTCATGAGTTACAGAGTGCAAGAAACAGATGGAGGATGTAACATTCCTGCTGTTGCGTGAGTACGACATAAAACACATCAACACAATCGCTTTCAAAGCAACCCTTGATCGTCTCATCCAGCAATTAAACAGTCACGGTTGTAGATTTATGATGTCCTTTTCTCATTTTCTTTTTCTGTTTTCCACACAGCTTGAAGCTGAAGAATTTCAGGGTGATCTGTGCTGATCCAAGAATAACATGGATACAACAAATGATACAGAAAATGAGTGCGAAAAGCACTGGCAATATGTAGTGTACGGGTTTCAGAGGCAGCTTTGATCACGCCACCGCAGACCAAAATATTTTTATATCACCAACACACTAATGTAACAGTATGTAGTTTCTACCACTATCAATCCTGCTGATTCATATTTTCTACACCTATGAATTGCTATCTTCATGCAGAGGTTCATAAGGAACTGTATTGCATGGTCTGCTTCTGTTCATTGTATTAGAACAATATGAATGTACGAACTGTGAACATTTGCTCTCTTTGTCTCCAAGCTTCATAAAGAATCTTTTTACACTTTATGTATATATATACTGTATATTTGTTTATGCTTTAGTCAAATATAACCTGTGAACGGCATAGCCTTGTTTGTTTGTTTGTGTGTGTGTGTGTGATTGAGTGGGTAAGAGGGCAGTACATATACATTTAATTCATTTTTTTATAATAAAGTGTTGCAGTTGTGCATTTAAATTGTCATGTCATTTTCTTTTGTGCATGTGTTGAGCCCATCTGAACTACTATTCTAGCATGTAATATCAATTAATAAATCAATTCATAATTAATAAAAATTAAATAAAAATCATAATTGTTATTTTGAACAACAAAAATGCTTAACTGAGCCTATAAATGAGATATTAATTGCTTAATGAGAAAAGCTTGGTAGTAAAACAAGTTTGCCTTTCATTACCTTAAGAAAATCCATTTGCCCTGTTGGTTCAGTGCCATACAGCATGTGTTTGTTCTTGCTTAAGCTCTTTGTGATTGATTTAGAGGATTCTTATCTCTGTATCTTTCAAATGCCAAAGTATCAATGCGAGATGTGACAGGTGATGCCTAAACTTGCTGGGGTGAGATGAATTACTGAGTCGAGTTTCTCCATTTCATGCCAAATAGCTGCGATTCAAATACTATAGTCTAAACCTGTCATCACGTCCATTTAATCTTGCTGTGTGGGCGACAACCTTATTTGTTAAAACATAATGCATTTCACTTACGAATTTCACCTTTGTTCTAGAATACTATTAAATTCCAATTCCACACGTGACGAGACAATATAAGCCATCTAAAATCATTTGGTCTTTAAAGTGAGAAATCATGAAAAAATTAAACCCTTGTGAATAAGTGCACTTAACTGTGCTTAATGTGCACTTGTAATGTACTTCAAATCACATTTAAAAAAAACTCTACTTGCAAGTAATATAATATTAATGAAATATAAGTTCACTTACATCGTCAAAGAGAGTAAAATTTCATGACTGTTTCACAGTTAAAGGGTTGGTTCACCCCAAAATGAAAATGTTGTCATTAATTTACTCACTCTCATTTCGTTCCAAACACGTAAGACCTTCGTTCATCTTTGGAACACAAATTAAGATTTTTTGATTAAATCCGAGAGCTCTCAGACCCTGCATAGACAGCAACGCAACTGAAATGTTCCCAGACACAGAAACGTAGTAAGGACATCGGTAAAACAGTCCATGTGACATCAGTGGCTCAACTTCAATTTTGTGAAGCTACAAGAATACTTTTTGTGCGCAAAGAAAACAAAAATGACGACTTTATTCAACAACTCTTCTCCCCCGAGTTACTGTCTTCCGCCATTTTGGAGCATATCACAACGCATACGCACGCTTTACCCTAAGTGTAAACAATGCTGATTACGCCGATTACGTCCATACGCGCGCGTTCCCCCTGAACGTAAACAACGCTGATTGCATTCTTGGGTACTCTCTAAAATGGCGGAAGACAGTAACTCGGGGGAGAAGATTTGTTAAATAAATGATGTTATTTTTGTTTTCTTTGCGCACAAAAAGTATTCTCGTAGCTTCGCAAAATTTAAGTTGAACCACTGATGTCACATGGACTGTTTTACCGATGTCCTTACTGCATTTCTGTGTCTGTGAAAATTTCAGTTGCACTGCTGTCTATGCAGGGTCTGAGAGCTCTCGGATTTAATCAAAAATATCTTAATTTTTGTTCCGAAGATGAACAAAAGTCTTATGGGTTTTGAACAACATGAGGGTGAGTAATTAATGACAGAATATTCATTTTTGGGTGAACTATCCCTTTAAGTAAAATCACTTTGTAATAACGTCAAATTAAAAGTCGTACTTTGCAGTAGGCCTACATTTTAAATCATGATGTTTTAGTAATCTTTTGTCATGCTTTAAAGCAGCACAATTATTTTGGTGACTGATATACTAGTATATACTGAGGTACCAAGGCAAATGCATTGTAAAGTATATAACTGTGTTATTCAAAACTACATTTAAGGTTAATATATTTTAAACGTATTGAATTGCAACTTCATTTCAGATCATTTCTGCCATATGTACATTAACTGACAGTCACCACTGATAAGCTACCACTAAATATTGTAGAAACGTAATTTGCTGTAAAGTTGCTTTGCAACGATTTGTATCGGGAAAAGCGCTATACAAATAAACTTGAATTGAATTGAATCATTACAAATGGGTAATATATGTTTAATTACCATAGACTGTATAAAAACATGGATGTAGTGTCCGTGACGTCACCCGTAGTTTTCTGAAGAGCGTTTTTGAAGCTCAAAGTGGGCGGAGCCGGCTGTCGCCATCTTGGCAGCGCGTCACCCCGCGTCACTCCCGGATAATCGAAAATGAGCAAAGAGGTGGGAGCTGGTTGCTGAGGCCACGCCCACCTAGCTCGACGGTGGTGACAGCAGCAGCAATCCACCTGTCACTCAAGTGGCCACGCCCTTAATTAGGCAGAACTTTAAGGCTTAATATAATTTAAACGGATGAGTTATTAAAAAATTCATCCCCCTCACAGTTGTCATGAAGGGCAAAATTAGCTATATAGACCAAAACCACTTTTTGTACCAGGCTGTAAACATATTTTTTCTGCTGTAAAGTCCGGCATTTTAACATGAGAGGTCTATGGGACTGACTCCTTTTGGAGCTAACCTCTAGCGGCCAGTCGATGAATTGCAGTTTTAGTCACTTCCGTGTTGGTTTCATGAGAGAGTTGCCGCTTGTTAAATACATGACATACAATTTTTAGTATTACATTTCAGGTTGCAGTATTTTTCAAAGCCAACAGAAGTAACTGTGAAATTACATATAAAGGATACTTCTTAAGTTCTGCTAAAGTGGGTCAAAGAGCAGTCTAAAATTCAGCTAATTCCATTGATTTAGATTTAATACATTTTCATTTAATTGCAATTGACATGTAATTACTATAAGTGTCTTAAAATATTCAGTTCACACTAATTATTGTCAATATTTACTCATTGCTTCAAAGCCATATGACTTTCTTCTGTGGGAAATGGAGAACGTTTAGGGCTAGAGTTAATTCACCCAAAAATGAAAATTCTGTCATTAATTACTCACCCTCATATCGTTCCAAACCCGTAAGGCCTTCGATCATCTTCGGAACACAAATTAAGATATTTTTGATGAAATCAAAAATGAGAGCCCTCTGACCCTCCGTAGATAGCAATGTAACTGAAACATTCCCAGGCCCAGAAACGTATATTAGAATTGTTAAATAAAGTCGATATTTCTGTTTTCTTTGTGCACAAAAAATATTATTTTCTCATCAAATTAAATTTGGACCACTGATGTCACATGGACTATTTTAACAATGTCCTTAATACCTTTCTGAGCCTTGAATGTATCAGATACATTGTTATCTATGGAGGGTCAGAGAGCTCTTGGATTTCATCAAAAATATCTTATTTGTGTTCCGAGGATGAACAAAGGTCTTACGGGTTTGAAACAACATGTGCGTGAGTAATTAATGACAGAATTTTCATTTTTGGGTGAACTAACCCTTTAATGATGCACTTTTCCATACTACAAAAGCACACACTGACTTGTAGGCTTTCAAGTTTCAGAAAAAGGGACAAAAAACTATAAATAGATTCCAAGTCTTCAAATAAAAAGATATATTTTCTAAAAGCAAAGGCATACTTTTCCCTCCTTATTTAAACTGTTTTAAATTAAGTTATTTAGGTACTAGTCCACATCTGTTTCGACATTTTCTCAAATCCCTAATGTTGGCAATAAAGCTGATTTTGCCTGGAAACGAAAAGAAGAAAGGAAACAAGACAAACCACTTTTTGTACCAGGCTGTAAACATATTTTTTCTGCTGTAAAGTCCGGCATTTTAACATGAGAGGTCTATGGGACTGACTCCTTTTGGAGCTAACCTCTAGCGGCCAGTCGATGAATTGCAGTTTTAGTCACTTCCGTGTTGGTTTCATGAGAGAGTTGCCGCTTGTTAAATACATGACATACAATTTTTAGTATTACATTTCAGGTTGCAGTATTTTTCAAAGCCAACAGAAGTAACTGTGAAATTACATATAAAGGATACTTCTTAAGTTCTGCTAAAGTGGGTCAAAGAGCAGTCTAAAATTCAGCTAATTCCATTGATTTAGATTTAATACATTTTCATTTAATTGCAATTGACATGTAATTACTATAAGTGTCTTAAAATATTCAGTTCACACTAATTATTGTCAATATTTACTCATTGCTTCAAAGCCATATGACTTTCTTCTGTGGGAAATGGAGAACGTTTAGGGCTAGAGTTAATTCACCCAAAAATGAAAATTCTGTCATTAATTACTCACCCTCATATCGTTCCAAACCCGTAAGGCCTTCGATCATCTTCGGAACACAAATTAAGATATTTTTGATGAAATCAAAAATGAGAGCCCTCTGACCCTCCGTAGATAGCAATGTAACTGAAACATTCCCAGGCCCAGAAACGTATATTAGAATTGTTAAATAAAGTCGATATTTCTGTTTTCTTTGTGCACAAAAAATATTATTTTCTCATCAAATTAAATTTGGACCACTGATGTCACATGGACTATTTTAACAATGTCCTTAATACCTTTCTGAGCCTTGAATGTATCAGATACATTGTTATCTATGGAGGGTCAGAGAGCTCTTGGATTTCATCAAAAATATCTTATTTGTGTTCCGAGGATGAACAAAGGTCTTACGGGTTTGAAACAACATGTGCGTGAGTAATTAATGACAGAATTTTCATTTTTGGGTGAACTAACCCTTTAATGATGCACTTTTCCATACTACAAAAGCACACACTGACTTGTAGGCTTTCAAGTTTCAGAAAAAGGGACAAAAAACTATAAATAGATTCCAAGTCTTCAAATAAAAAGATATATTTTCTAAAAGCAAAGGCATACTTTTCCCTCCTTATTTAAACTGTTTTAAATTAAGTTATTTAGGTACTAGTCCACATCTGTTTCGACATTTTCTCAAATCCCTAATGTTGGCAATAAAGCTGATTTTGCCTGGAAACGAAAAGAAGAAAGGAAACAAGACAAAGTCAGTGTATTGACTAAGTGTGTGGGTGCAAAAGTGGCCATGCACTGTGATTTTGATAGTACAGTCGTAACACAAAGAAAATGATAAATAGGGTTATTGTTCCAAACCTGAATTACGTTATTTCTTCTGTGGAACACAAAAGAAAAAGCATTATGGTATCATTATATATAGCTACATAAACACTGAGACATTTTCTTCATCAGCATCTACACAGGAGAAAGAAAATCAGGTTTGGAACAACAGGCAGGCGAACAAATGATGAGAATTTAAAAAATGTTACAATCTCTTTAAGCTAGTCTAAAACATTTTCAGCTGTGCTTCTCTCACTCTTTTTTTTCATCGTGATCTCTCATACACACATGTAATTAATTGTCATGCTTGGTTCTTCATTAAACGGCATCAATGGCTAAAATTAATCAGAAAGGCAATTAATCAGCCATCAGTGAGCATGTCACGCTCAGCCGTCCAAAACTGCTGATTTCGCCCTAGGATAAAAGATATATTTTATAATCTTTGAAATTAGCCTCAGATGGCATAATTGCACGGTGTACTCAGACTGGCTGTACATTTCGATCTGTTTCTCACACACAGCTGCTTTAGGGGACTATGGTGTAAAATAGAGTTGCATG
Source organism: Sinocyclocheilus grahami (assembly GCF_001515645.1). Classification (NCBI taxonomy): domain Eukaryota; kingdom Metazoa; phylum Chordata; class Actinopteri; order Cypriniformes; family Cyprinidae; genus Sinocyclocheilus; species Sinocyclocheilus grahami. The sequence continues at coordinate 579,201 of NW_015505408.1, forward strand.
AACTTGTTATGGAACTTTAATGGGTTTTTTCTGGCACTTCAGAGTACCTCGTCACCATAAGCTTTCATTTGATAGAAAATGTTTATATTGAAAGCCTGTGGTCCGTGTTTTTAAGGAAAAGAGTTGGGTCAATATTCAGCTACACTTCTTTTGTTGTGTCCCATGGACAAAAGGTAAGTCATGAAGTGTTGGAACGTACATATAATGGAAAATAATGATTAATAATTACAGAATTTTTATATTGTTTTTTTTTTATTATCTCTGAAATTATCCTGTTTTATACACTTTTGCAGCATTAGTTATGGATGTATTTTTCTGATTCTTTTTTCCAGTAAAGATTATTTTTAAAGTCCTCATTAAAGAGTCATAAGCCAAAAAAAAGTGTTGGACAAAATGGACAAAAAGATTCAAAAAAGGTACAAAACACTAAATAAGGACTAAAATCCCAAGAGGCATTGCAAATGATGTAATCCATGTAAAAACAAAGGGGAAACGTAAAATTATGGATTTAAAGATTATAATGAGACCTGTCATCTTACACTGCATGCTTACTTGAATGAAACATCTGTTTGACTCATTAACACAGTGACTTTCCACCACCTGGCGGTTTTTGTGTTATATTGATAGTATCATTTCATTTTTAAAAATATATCAATTCTTTTTTTTTTTTAAACAAAACAATAATACCCATTTATTCAATGTTTGATCAAAATATTTCCTTCTAGAGCTACTTTATGTAATACATTTTTTATGTTTTTTTTTTTTTTTTCATCAAACACAACAATAACAACTTTATCTTTTGGGAGGTAATTTGGAGAGAGTAATCCAGAGACAGGTGTGGGTCAATCGACGGCGAATGTAATCCAGAGGGCGAGGCAAACGGGTAATCCACAAACAAGCAATAGTCCAGGCAAGGTGCAAACATAGTCCAAAACGGCAAGACAAAGGGAAAATCCACAACAGACAAAAGATCGTGTAACAGGCGATCAGGTATAACAAGACTAGTGATGTTCGGTTCTTGAACGAGTCGTTCTTTTCAGCCGGTTCTCAGAAAGTTACCGGTTGAGCTGGTTCACAAATAAACTTTAGTTCTGGGTTGATGATGCACGACGCACAGCCGAAGTAGCACGTCCAACTCAAAAAGAACCAAATGAGCCAGTTCAACTAACTTTCGAAGTTTGTCGAGGATTACAGAGGACTCAACAAGAACCGAATGAGCCATGGCAAAGTTTGCCGAGGATTACCGAAGATTCTGATGAGTGAGTTGACGATACTGTGCAAGCCTGAGGCGCGTACTGGAAATATGCTTATTATGACTGTTATTAATTTACATTTTATTAAAACCTGCAAAAACCTTTTTGTCGAGTGATGTAAATACATTTTACATTTTACATTTTATTGTGCATACATAGTATATTTAAAGTTGCTTAAAAATCAAGGAGTTTATAAGAATTATTCATTCTTTATAGTGTAGACATGTAGAACATATCCTCGTTTGTGCATCATTGTCTGTAATGTGTGCTGTAGGTGTGAAACTTTTAGGAATCTTATCCGAGTTGTAGGCTTGTCAATAATGGTCAGTCAGTCGTATCTGAGGATCCGCAAATGAAACTGTGACCACAAACACCATTAACTTAAGTGAATTATATGGCAATAATCAGCGATATGCTTTCACACAAATAGCTTATTTGAATTTTTTTCATTGATACAACATGGCACTGAGTTGTTAGAAAAGAAATGCGTAGAGACGTTATTGCTTGATGACGTCAGGAACCGAAGAATCTGCTTTTTGAACCGGTTCAATGAGCCGATCTGTCCGAAAAGAACCGGTTCGCAGAAATGAATCGGAATTTGCATCACTAAACAAGACTAGACTGAGAACTAGGACTGGGACCTGGCTCTGTGATGTAGCTATCGCTAACACAGTGATACGCTAAACAATACTCTGCCCTGAACAGTGGTTAGGGCCTTGTATTTAAAGTGTGTGATTGGTTGCAGGTGAGTGCGTAATCAGTGCACATGGGAAATGTAGTCCAGAGTGATGTGTGACAGTCTGTGTGGTGTGAGTGTCTATATAACGGGAGGGCGGCCTCTGGTGGCAAGCGAACGGAAGTCCATGAACAGGATTCGTGACAAATACTATGGATTTAGTGCTTTGGTAAGCAAAACAGTTAAAAGGGGATGACTTTTTCATTTTCTTCATTATCAGAAATAAATAAATAATGCAGCATGAGGCCCAAGTTGATAAATATTATTATTTTTTATTTTTATATATATACTCAATATATATATATAAGAGAAAGCACTCTCTATCAGGGAAGTGGTGGAACTGCATTGTGTTTGAATGTGAGCACAACAAAAATAATTCTTATTTTAAATCTGAGGTGTCCTATGATTTTGAAAGGCAGTTTAACAGCATAAAGATCTTGTCTCTTACATATAAAAAGGTTGCACACTGAAAAGGCAAACACTTTTTAAGGGTGTATCTAAATGGAAAACAAAAGATGAATTGCCTGTTAATAGTGTGAAATATATGGTAGGTGTCAGTTAGCATCTGATATCAAAGCACATCAGCGATCTTTTGTGATCTTCACTAGTCATTGATTGCACTTTTTGGTGCCAAAGCATGTGTGAACAAGTCTGGAATGAGTGGCCAAGAAGTGGATTGCAAAATCTATATCAGCAAACTGCCAATCACTTTGTAGAAATCATGAACGCTGCAAGCACAAACTAGTAGCGTGCAGGATGTACACAAGTGTTGTGAAATTGAGGCCAAATGAATTCACAAAGACAGGAAAAGAAACAGTTCGTTCCGAGGACAGTAAATCTCTGGCATGCTGTGCACGTCTAAGAAGGATTTGAAAGGCTGTTTACTCAAGGGTCCTGTTGCTGTGAAGATAGGCTGTTATATGAGAGATACAAGAGTCTAAACTTTACATGCTTAGCAATAACCAGGAACAGTAAGTCTGTATTTTTGTGGCTGACTGGGTGAATATATTGGTTGGCTTGAAAAATCTAAGGACAGTTAATCCAGTCCCACACTTGTTTGCACTGGATATCTCATCCAAACTGAGCAATTCGGAAGATCCAGTTAAAAATAAACTCCTTTAATTGGTTATTTGGATTACTGGATAGTCTGATGTGTAATTAATCACCTTACTATTCGTTTTGTTTGCTTTCCCAGTTCATCACAGAACAAAATGCATTGGATTACGTAAGAAAATAAACGACTCTGTGATATTCTTTTTGATCAGATGTAGCTCAACGAGATGCTTCTTTTTTAACCACAGTATGGATTCTTAAGCACGTTGATTTTTATGACACACCTGTTTCATGTATTATAGAGACGTACACAGGCGATGTACTGCTGTATATACTTTTATTGAAGTTTAGAAACGTCAAAAATCCAGGTTACATTTCATGCCAAAATAAAATGAAACAATATATGTATTGCATAAAGCCCCTTCAGTTTTTTTTCTATAACATTTTCTCATATTCCATATACAAAAATATAATACAATGTATTTTCATGTAGCATCTGAAATTTGTGTGACACACGGTTATATGAAATGTTAGCAGATCTCCTCCATTCCTGATATGAATGTGCCATGGCTTGTTTCCCTTATCAGGGAAAATAAAGATTAATTCTATAGAATACGAAGTAATCGCTGATACCACAAGCTTTTTATAAAGCATCACGCTAATTTGGATTAACAGCTGATTAGCGTTTAATCCTTTACGTCATACATTCAATGTAATCCCTGCCTGAGATCAGCAAATGATTGCTAAGATTCTATTTGAATAGAAACAGATGGCGGTGGAATCCACTAAATAAGCATCAAATCTGTCAGGCTTTTGTAAAAACACATGTGAACTTCATTACACAAGGCCAGAACAACCAGTAACCAATTTATTGCAAATATTTACTGCATATGACACTCAACCAAAAGCTGTGGCTCAGACTATATCAAACAAACAACATCACAAACATTCAACCATTCAGTGATACAACAATGTATCAAATGTTTTCCTAAACGTTAAGTATTGGCCACATCTCCGTATTCAACTTGGCAACAGTAAATTACCTCTTACGGATCGACTGCAAAATAAAAACATCTACTATTAGAATTACATGTGTGTGATAAATCCAAATGTGCATGCAATTTGTGCTGCTTGGATAAAATGCTTTGATTTAGGCTAATATAAAGACTGTTCAATGAAAAGCAGCAGTATCAACATATTTCAATGAGGTCTAAAAGTCGGAGACCTTTGTGAAAAGAGTTTATTGTTGTTGAAAGCAAAAATAAAACAAAGCGACATACAAAATAAACAAGTATTTCAAATTTAAGCATTTTCAGAAATGGTCTCAGACCTTTGGTCCCCACTGGACCCTGCAGATTTTGTCAAATATAATAAAAACTATGCAATGCAACTGATTTATTCTGATTAATTTGAGCATTTTATTTTTCAGTTATAATGATTCAGTCCCATTTTTGAGCTATTCCTTAAAAAAAACTGGCTAATAAGAGTCATTCATTTCAGGAATCAAGCTGTCACACTATATAGTTTTGATTCGTTGAAAACAGGCTCACAGTAAGAGACTCATAATTTATTTCAGAAATCGGGCTACACTTGTTGGACTGCATGTTACTGATTCACTAAAAATAACCAGTTCTTTTGTTTCGGGAATCAGGTTGAAATTGTTCCACAGTATGTTTTTGATTTGTTAAAAAGAAGATTTCGGGAATTGGACTACACTTACTGTGCTGTATTTTGATTCACTAAAAATAACCGGCTTGAGCCATTCGTTATTGGAATCAGTCTACAGTTAATGCACTGTATGTTTTTGATTCACTAAAAGAAACTGACTCGTAAGAGTCATTCATTTTGGGAATCAGGCTACACTTGATGCACTGTATGTTCTTGATTCGTTAAAAAGAACCGTCTTGTAAGAGCAGTTTTGGGAATCGGGCTACACTCTAAAAAATGCTGGGTTGTTTCAACCCAATGTTGGGTCAAATATGGACTAACATATTTGTTATAGTCAAATAGTTGTTTAACAAATTAAAAAGTCAATTTAAAAATGTAACCAAAATTTAACCCAACAGTTGGGTTAGTCCATATTTGACCCAACATTGTGTTGAAACAACCCAGCATTTTTTCTGGGTCTGGAAATTTGGTATCTGAGGGTCAATATTTAGAAAATCGCTTTTAAAGTTGTCCAAATGAAGTCCTTAGCAATGCATATTATTAATCAAAAATTCAGTTTTGATATATTTACGGTTGAAAATTTACAAAATATCTTCATGCTACACTCTAAAAAATGCTGGGTTGTTTCAACCCAATGTTGGGTCAAATATGGACTAACATATTTGTTATAGTCAAATAGTTGTTTAACAAATTAAAAAGTCAATTTAAAAATGTAACCAAAATTTAACCCAACAGTTGGGTTAGTCCATATTTGACCCAACATTGGGTTGAAACAACCCAGCATTTTTTAGAGTGTACACTCGTTGCACTGTATTTAGATTCATTAAAAAGTACCGACTCATCAGAGTCACTCGTTTTGGGAATCAGGCTTCACTTGTTGTGCTGTAGGTTTTTGATTCGCTATTATGAACCGACTCGTAAGAGTCATTCATTTCAGCAAGCGGGCTACACTTGTCGCGCTGTCATTAAATCACATACACTACTAGATTCAGCAGCAGATAAGCGCCAAATAAAGGAAACCTTTTAATTTGGTATATTACAAAAATATGATTAAATGTAAAAGACTGATCTTGGGATCGATTCTGGGATGCTGGGATTTGTAATTAATCGCAAAAAACAGCACAATTTCATACGTGTAAATTCATTACTTCCTGAAGCATGGCATCAAACACATTATCCACCCATGAACCATTAAAAGGAGGTCTTCATAAGACGTTACACACTGCAGAAGGATTGTGCTTAGCAGTTGCGTTGTTGGCCCAGTATTTCTTGGTACCAAAATCTTCTGGGTACAGGGCGGAATATCCTATCGCTTCCACGGATCTCCTCTTCTGGATGCGGTGCAGCAGGATTCGATAAATTCCTGTTATTGGGCTGCGACAGTCAGTGCAGGTGTTATTCTGCAGGTGCATGCCACTGATGCCCAGCTCGCTCAGGGCCGACTTCACTTCCTGTTCCTCCACACAAAGACTCTTCGCAGGGTCAGCCAGGTAGCTGGGCGTCACGCTGAAAGCAGGATAGGGTTTGGGGTATTCGATGCCCTTCAGCCAGGAGCATACCATCAGCTGTGACACAGAGGTCCGGTCAACAGGTACGGGTCTCAGCATGCCTTTGATGGCCAGTTGGCAGGGCTCAGGGACGTAGGGCGGGATGCTGTACGCCCCCTGCAGGATGCAACGTTTCAGTCGGCCTAAGTTGTTGGCGTAGAAAGGCATGGTGGCAGTCACCATAAAGTAGAGGAGGATGCCCAGTGCCCAGATGTCCACATAACGGCCCACGTAGCTTTTGTCTCTGAACAGCTCAGGGGCCGCATACGGCGGGGAGCCGCAAAACGTGCTCAGAGTTTCGGTCGGCTCACTGACAACACTGAAACCAAAGTCACCCACTTTGATGCAGTAGCATGTGGTGTAAAAAATATTTTCTGCTTTCAGGTCACGATGGACGATGTTGTTTTCATGCTGAAAAACAAACAATGAAATATAAAGATCTGTTAGACTGAAACATACCTTGTAAAATTATATATATACCAGATCCATCAGTGTGTCAACGGCAAACGCATTTCTGTGTGTGTGTGTGTGTGTGTGTGTGTGTGTGTGACCCTTGACCACAAAACCAGTCATAAGGGTCCATTTTTTTAAACTGGGTCTGGAAATTTGGTATCTGAGGGGTCATAAATATATATAAATATATATATAGGACGATTGTGAACTTTAAACTGACCACTGACAAAAATCGTAAATGTAATTCAATGAATTTTGCTGATCAGTCTTAATTAATAACTATATTTAACATACAGGGTTTTGATCTGTCAGTAAAAAAATAATGCATCCATTGCAGAATTT
>NW_015505408.1:586773-587497 GCF_001515645.1 Sinocyclocheilus grahami
TCCAGTCTTCAGTGTCACAAAATCCTTCAGAAATCATTCTAATATTCACTGCTCAAGAAACATTTCTGAATATCAACTAAAGCAGCTGTGCTGATTAATATTTTTGTAAAAACCATAATGTAGATTTATTTTCAGTATTTGATGAATAGAAATCTTTTGTAACATTATAAATGTCTTTACTGACACTTCTGATATATTTAATGCTAAAGTATTAAAATCATTTGAAAAAAAAATCTATCTAAAATATAAAAATCTAAACCCTAAGTGTTTGAACGGTAGTATAATTTCAGTTTAAATCAGTAAAAATACAGTAACACTTTTCAGTTAACAAAAACTAGACACCTAATCTACCACTGAACAGCAATATTGGTCAAAATAATTTCACCAAAATAATCTAACTGAACTGAACAAATGACCAAACATCATGTCTCATAATCTATGTTTATAAGAATTAAAACTCAGAAGTCCAATTGCTTAGAAAAGTAACAGAGTACCTATTCTCAACAAATCACTGGTATAATTCACGCACACGTGCAGGATGAGTAACGTAGTTTTAATACGGATTTTGAGGGATTAGTTCAAATTCCTAATTCTAAGTGCGAGCGATATAGGGAGCGATGCTTGTCTTCTCAAGCAGCATTAATAACCAGGAGCTGTTGTCAGGTCAGGTGAGGACAAGGCCTTGCTGCTCTCACCATGTATTTGATGGCTGAGATGATCTGGG
>NW_015505408.1:587507-633819 GCF_001515645.1 Sinocyclocheilus grahami
GATCTGGGCAAAGATGAGCTTGCTTTCCAGGTCTGACAGGCGCCCTCTGCCTGTGATGCATGAGAACAGGTCTCCTCCGCTGCCGTACTCCATTGCCAGGTACAAATGCTTACTGGTCTCAAGCACCTCATACAGACGCACAATGTTCGGATGGGAGAGTTTTTCCATGCATGTGATCTCTGAGGCAAATAGATTCTGCGACTTCTTGTCGAGACGCGCCTTATTGAGGATCTTTACTGCAACACGCTCTGTGAGACAGAGAGAGAGAGGGAGGTGTGTTAAATCACAGTGAATTATATTTGGGGAAATCCATGTTATTCAAACATAGCAGGGCATCTAGTGAAATATTCTAGTGGCCTTTTTATCTTAAAATCTTAGTAAAGGTCTTTAAAAAAATATGTGGCAGAATGCTAGAGAGGCCTCCCTGCTGTGCTGCTTTCAAAAGGCATCTTAACCAACCCACCAAAAATATTAGAGCGATTCACAGAGGGGGTGTTGTAAATCTGATGGATTACATGAGAGGATCAACTCAGGGTCACTGACGTCTACAGACACAGTTCGACTGTGCCGCCTGCTGTCAGGAGCTGCTAACTGACAGATCACAGAAATCCAGACAGCGTAAAGCCGTGATGAAGTATCGACAGATCTTGCTTTTTTTCATATTGTGAAGAAGTACACCTGAGCGTAACGGATTCTAGAAAACGACGAAATGTAAAACAGGGACTTGGTTCTAAGCATTGGTTGTTGACTGGATTTGAAAAATTCTTCTGCCAAAAATCGAGGCAGATGAATGGGTTTAAGCTGACTGAATGATTGGAGAAAAAGGAAGGCTAAGTTTAAAGGGATAGTTCATCCAAAAATGAACATTTGCTGAACATTTACTCACTCTCAGGCCATCCAAAATGTAGATGAGTTTGTTTCTTCATCAGATTTGGAGAAATGTAGCATTGCATCACTTGCTCAGCAATGGATGCCCTGCAGTGAATGGGTGCCGTCAGAATGAGAGTCCGAACAGCTGATAAACACATCACAGTAATCCACAGCACTCCAGTCTATCAGTTAATGTCTTGTGAAGCAAAAAGCTGCGTGTTTGTAAGAAACAAATCCATCATTAAAATGTTTTTAACTTCCAACTAAAATATGAGTCCTCTCTCCACAATATTGCTTTCTCCAGCTGTTTGGACTCTCATTCTGACGGCACCCATTCACTGCAGTGGATCCACTGGTGAGCAAGTGATGTAGTTACAATTTCTCATGAGATCAGGTTGGAATTTTAATTTCATTCCAACTATAAAATATCTAGTTCAAACAAACACTATTTAATGTTATACAAAATAGATCAAAAGCACTATTTTATTAAAGAAGTATCTGATTTGCACATGCAGTGGTCCCATAAAGTATTTCATTTGGACATTTTAAATGTTCTTAACATTAGAGATTCAAAATACAGATATCATTTATTTGCCAATATGGTCTGGTTTTTACATTCAGACACCATTTAGATTTTTCTAATGCACGCTTAAAATGAAAAAAAAAAAAAAAGAATGTCTCACTTTGACGGTCTCACCTTTAGTCAAAGTGTGAACGCCCAGTTTGACCTGGGAGAAATTTCCAGTCCCTATTTCTCCTCTGAGATCATAGAAAGCAATCCTGCGCCCCAGCATTATGTCACTGATGACCTGGTCATTGTGGGACATGTCATACAGGACCCTCTCGAAGGCCGTCTGCTTCGCTCGTTGCTCAGGCGTCAGTGCTGGAGCCTTGTGTGTTTCTGCTTCCTTCTGGACAGGTTGGGCCGCCGGCTCATTCTTTCCTTTTTTCCCATGTCGCTTCGCCCAGACATTTAGTGTTTTGCTACCTTGGATGAGACAAATAAAAAAAGAAGACTGAAAATATCAGTCAAAATATGAGGTTAATAACAAAGTTGAATAAATGTCATTTTATGGATCCTCTATGATAAGAGTTGTGAAGAGTGTTTTAGGGTCAACTGAATTCATTTTTAACCTTTCGTGCCGTTTCGTATTTCAAAGACAATAGTTGAACTCAATTGAGCATATTTTTCAAGTACACTCTTAAAAATAAAGGTGCTTCAAAAGGTTCTTCAAGCGATGCCATAGAAGAACCATTTTTGGTTCCACAAAGAACCATTCAGTCAAAGGTTCTTTAAAGAACCATCTCTTTCTTACCTTTTTGTAATCTGAAGAACCTTCTTTCGCCACAAAGTACCTTTTGTGAAACAGAAAGGTTCTTCAGATGTTAAAGGTTCTTTATGGAACCATTTAGACAGAAAGGTTCTTCTATGGCATCGTGAAGCACCTTTATTTTTAAGAGTGTACATGTTTATAAAGAATAAATAATGAGACAATTAATTACTGCAACTAATAGGAGGATTTACATGATGTTAAAATGAATCTGGTACTGGCCTCGATGTTCGATTTTCCAGACTATTACAAACAGATTTCCTACTTCAGTGTCATGATCCCTGTTGACCCCATCTTTGAAAGGTTAAGCTCCTGTAAACCTTTCCTTCAGCATGGAAGGTCAGTGAGCGAAAGTGTCCCAGTCTACAGGGACTGACACGGCTATTGCTTCACATTTACATTTACCAAACATGCGTCAGGACCTAATGATTTTTATTTGTCATTTATTTTAAATATAAACAGTTACGGCATATTCATTTCTTTATAAAACTGCCATTTTAATTTAAATAAAATCTGCCTTTAAATCAAAGATTACATGTTATCTTTAGGAGTTATTATTTTTATTTAACCCATAAAAAATATTTTTTATTTTATACATTTTTAATAAGATAATGTATTTAGGTTGATTCTGTTCAAATATTTGTTTACTTGAATAAAGCTAGTTCATTTAAATGCAATACCAAAATCAAGTCACTGTATAAATAATTTTTTGAGAGAAGATAAAAATTAAATTCAACTTGATCCGTTCAGGTTAATTTCTCTCAACTATTGTCTTAATAATTGTACTGAGTAACACTATCAGTTTGAATTTGTTTGTTCAGTAAAAGCACAATGCCTCATTCAGCCAACAAATTCATCAAGACGGCAACAGATTTCTTGTTCAGCAAATTTTCCTGAAGTAACACAGTAAATGAATGTATTGTTTTGACAGCTGTATATATACTGTTAGTTACTGTTTAAGCGAACTATATCTTTCATTGTTAAGGAACAGTAACAAAAACAGTAACAATCAACAAATGTCAAAAATGAGATCTTACAACAAATAACTAACTATATAATGACAAAATAACAGCAACGGTTAAAATGAAGTTAGCACACAGCAAAACAATAATCCTATAACTGCATCATTTATTCATGCTGGGAATTTACAAACCCTTAACATTTCAGAAATATGACATTCTTTGTTTGGACAACTGTGAATAACTACTTGGGGGAAAATTTGGGCTAGCATCTGACTCTAGCATGGGTTTTGTTGCTTCTTTATTTTTTGCAATGAAGTTCTTGCAACCACAGCTGCCATTGTTTTACCATAAATTTCACAGATTCTTTTCATTAAAGAACTACCCCTAAATGTAAGACTTGCATGACACCAGCATATTGAAATTACATGTTAAACACCCTGAATATCCCATTCGTCGCAGAGATGTTCTTGAGATGTATAATCCTAATCCAGACTGCATGTCCTTTCTATTTAAGTTCAAATGTCCAGTATGTCTGCACTGGAGGCAAGATCAGGCTTGTAAATCTGAATAGGAAAGTCTTTAAGAAGGGTGGATTAGGAGCCTCTTTAAGACCATGCATCACAGGTTGCAGACTCCACACACTTCTAAAAATACACAGGATATCCACTGAACTACTTACAATATCAGAAACATCGATGCTGCAAGAAAAAAACAAACAAATAGTTGGGAATGCATAGGACTTCACTTAATGACAGTTTTCATTAATTACTTTTGATACAATGTTTTGCACAGTATTGACAAAAAATCTAAATAAGTGTCCTAGATATCATTTGAACTCTAGAAAATGACAAAATGTCCTTAATGTATCTATTGGACACACATTTGTACTCTGAAACCCTTCATATTTAAAAAAAAAAAAACAATGGTGTTTAAGAGCAAGCATTAAGTGTCGAAATTAAACATTTAAAACATCATTCGAGATAATTTCTTATGCATACTGTAATTAATATGCAGTTAACAGAGGATCACATTCAATTGTCTTGTAAAAAATATATATTTAGAATTCTCTTTTGATATGTTATTCATAATCTATGCATAACCGCTGCACAAAAAACAAGTCTAATAAAACATAGCCCTACAAGATGGTGCATTTCAAAAGAATGTCAAAACTCTCCCTATACTCTATCCATGAAGAAATAAACTTTACCTGGTAGCTGTGGATCCTTCATGCTGGTGTCTGTAAGAATGGACGTAGGGAACAGCACGACGACCTCTCACTCTACAGTCTTCAATCCTCCAGCGATCACCAGTGCTCAATCCAATTAGATGGACGTAATAATATCCATTGTAGTGCTGTCAAACGATTAATCGCATCCAAAATAAAAGTTTTTCTTTACATAATATATGTACTCTGTATATTTATTATGTATATATAAAGACACACACATACAGCATATATTTTGAAAATATTTACATGTACATATTTATATTCATATTATCATATATACATATATTTAATATATAAAAGTAACATATTTTTCTTAAATATATACATGCATGTGTGTGTATGCACAGTATATATACATAATAAATATACACAGCACACACACATATATTACGTAAAGAATTTTTTTTATTTTGGATGCGATTAATCGCTTGACAGCACTAATCCATTGTAACACACCCCAATGAAGAGGAACAAAATAATACTATTTTGATGGTAACAACACGGCACTTGATACAGGGAAGACCTGTTCAGTTACACATGTAATGGCTATTTTCTAGTAGTGGTTTTAAACATCTAGTTCAAAACTAATATTTAAACTGGATGATTAAACTGTGTTCTGAGGACTTCACAAAAGTCAGGTTGGGGCAGGCTGTCACATTTTAATTGAAGTCATACAGTATGTGTATTATATGTTGAATTACACTTTACTAATTACAATTTCTGTTGGCCAAAACAATGTTTTTTCTGTATTTACCTCATTTATAATTGTTCGATTTCATGAAATGATTTTACGGTTGTTTTACTGTTTAGAAATGAGCTAAAAAGCCCATAATACACTGAAAAAAGTATAATGGCAGGTTCCCATTTTGTGACAGCCCACACATATATATATACTCCAGAACTGTCTTTTTGCCAACCCTTGAATTCCACATATTCTTCAAAAACTTGTTCTCAATGTCCTTTTCATATTTCTTGGTCATACGATGGTGGAAAAATGTGTATCGCTGGCCCAAGAACGCATAAAGCATGCAGGTCGAATTGAAGGAAAGAAAGGGGACAAATAAACATGTTTGATATATTAAAACATTTGTGTATCACCAATTATTTTCATTTGTACATTAAAGGAATAATTCACCTTAAATAAATAAATGCATACAAATTCTCAATTTTTTTTATTTTGGATGCGATTAATCGCTTGACAGCACTAATCCATTGTAACACACCCCAATGAAGAGGAACAAAATAATACTATTTTGATGGTAACAACACGGCACTTGATACAGGGAAGACCTGTTCAGTTACACATGTAATGGCTATTTTCTAGTAGTGGTTTTAAACATCTAGTTCAAAACTAATATTTAAACTGGATGATTAAACTGTGTTCTGAGGACTTGACAAAAGTCAGGTTGGGGCAGGCTGTCACATTTTAATTGAAGTCATACAGTATGTGTATTATATGTTGAATTACACTTTACTAATTACAATTTCTGTTGGCCAAAACAATGTTTTTTCTGTATTTACCTCATTTATAATTGTTCGATTTCATGAAATGATTTTACGGTTGTTTTACTGTTTAGACTGAAAAAAGTATAATGGCAGGTTCCCATTTTGTGACAGCCCACACATATATATACTCCAGAACTGTCTTTTTGCCAACCCTTGAATTCCACATATTCTTCAAAAACTTGTTCTCAATGTCCTTTTCATATTTCTTGGTCATACGATGGTGGAAAAATGTGTATCACTGGCCCAAGAACGCATAAAGCATGCAGGTCGAATTGAAGGAAAGAAAGGGGACAAATAAACATGTTTGATATATTAAAACATTTGTGTATCACCAATTATTTTCATTTGTACATTAAAGGAATAATTCACCTTAAATAAATAAATGCATACAAATTCTCTCATGATTGAATCACCCTCAAGTTGTTCCAAACCTGTATGAATTTCTTTCTTCTGCTGAACACAAAAGAAGGCAGCCAAACAGTTTGTGGTCCCAATTCATTTATGTATTTTTCCATACTATGGAAGTTAATGGAAACCTTTTTTTTTAACATTAATTCCAATATGGGTCATTTTTACCACTTCATGCATTCACTTATGAAAAAATAAACCTACCAAAAGAAACCTTCAGTGGAATAAAAAAGAGTGACAACTAGCCCATTTACCAAACTGAATAGTTACCATATACATCCAAAACGAATTATTCAAAAATACCACAGTATTCAATGGTACCATGATACTATGTGATGACAACAAAGCATTGAAAGCAATGAAAATGAATTCTGCGGTATAATGAGGCATGCGATTTTTGGTGTGGTATGGAATGGTTTTAGATTTAAAATAGGCCTTAAGCATTACACTGTTTATTTACTCCAACATTTACTTCCCCCCCTTATCAAATCTGTCTTTTCTTCTATGTATCCATGATCTTAAGTAGCCTATTATTGGCTGTAGTGGAGTTTTTACAGAATGTACTTCCTCTGTTGTTTTCACGAACCAGTTTCTCTGAACTGAGGAAACATGTCATCTATAATCAATTAATAATCAACCTTCCTTGAAGTGTTCAATTTGTCAACGGCGCTGTTTAATGGACTTTACACACTTTTTTCTGTATTTGCATGTCAAATTACTTATTATCGATACATAAAAGTGCACAAATAAACTTACATTCTTTTAGAAAAGTTGTCATAATGCATCAAAAGTTTGGCACTCTTTTTGTTATTAGTAAGTCTAAGAGATGAAACAAGAGAGTCCAAAATGGGGAAAGACAAAGGAGATTGAAGCCATTTTTGCTTAAGAATGAAGAATTTTGCATTCAATATATGAAAATTAACAACATGTTCAACAGATAACAGCTTTGGATTTTCATAATAAAAGATAACATCTTTGAGTTGGCCTTTACACAATGGAATGAGTTGACCCGCGAACATGACGTGGCGCTGTGACGTCGCTTCCGCCGTCCGCCTCGAGCTTGTGTTTACAGTCAGATTTGGCGGGAGAAGATTAGACGCTCCGCTTTCGGAACGCTTTTTGGAACGCGTTCTATTGCGAGCCGCTTGCGTCAATGGCGGCGACTGCGTCTGCGTCTGCAGCTCCCGCGGAGTCTGAGTTGGACCGCAGCGGAGCAGAGGACGAGCCCCGAAGCGCCGAGCCGGAGGAGGACGGAGGGAACGGGCAAGCTGGGCCCATCGCAGCCGCGCAGCAGCACCGTCTCGCCAAGCTACCGCTGTCTCGCATCAAAGCTCTGATGAAAGCCGACCCGGATGTGAGTCTGGCCAGTCAAGAGTCTGTGTTCATCATAGCTAAAGCCACGGTGAGATACACACACAAACACGTGCTGGATTCATCGCTCTCTCCTCCCTTCTTCTGTCTCGCCGTCTATCATGTCATAGATCAATTTCTTCTCTCTCTCTCTAAGTTCTGCCTGTCTCTTTGTATGTCAGATAACTTGCATCAATTTATTATTAGTATTTTTAATATTTTCTATAAATAATATTGATATATTTTCATTAAACAGTAAGTTTTGTTTATATTTGTTCTAAATTTGCCACATTTTCTCTCTTAAAAAATATATATTTAGATTATTTACAAAAAAAAAAGAATCAAAAGCTGGAAATTAAAGGATTAGTTCACTTGCAGAATATACATTTCCTGATGATTTACTCGCCGTGTCATCCAAGATGTACATGTCTTTCTTTCTTCAGTCGCATAGAAAGTTTTTGAGGAAACCATTCCAGGATTTTTCTCTTGTGGGCTTCAAAGAGCTCTACAGGATCCCAGCCGAGGAATAAGGTTCTAATCTAGTGAAATCTAGATTTAAAAAAAAATGAATGACATGGGGGTGATTATCAGGATTTTTTTACTCGGTAAGTGAACTCTGAAGTGAACAGGCAAAATATTACTCCATGAATTTATAAATACTTTTACATTACTGATGGTTTGTAAACACGTGCTGGATTCATCGCTCTCTCCTCCCTTCTTCTGTCTCGCCGTCTATCATGTCATAGATCAATTTCTTCTCTCTCTCTCTAAGTTCTGCCTGTCTCTTTGTATGTCAGATAACTTGCATCAATTTATTATTTGTGTTTTTAATATTTTCTATAAATAATATTGATATATTTTCATTAAACAGTAAGTTTTGTTTATATTTGTTCTAAATTTGCCACATTTTCTCTCTTAAAAAAATATATATTTCGATTATTTACAAAAAAAAGAATCAAAAGCTGGAAATTAAAGGATTAGTTCACTTGCAGAATATACATTTCCTGATGATTTACTCGCCCCCCATGTCATCCAATATGTACCATTCCAGGATTTTTCTCTTGTGGGCTTCAATGGCGGCCAATGGGGTTGAAGGTCCAAATTGAAGTTTCTGTGCAGCTTCAAGGGGCTCTACACGATCCCAGCTGAGGAATAAGGTTCTAATCTAGTGAAATCTAGATTTTTTTTTAAAAAGTATACTTTTTAACCACAAACTGAAGAAAAACATGACATGGGGGTGATTGTCAGGAATTTTTTACTCTGTAAGTGAACTCTGAAGTGAACAGGCAAAATATTACTCCATGAATTTATAAATACTTTTACATTAATTATGGTTTGTTGTAGGCATGGGCTGATTACCGTTTTCAAGGTATACCGCGATTTGAAAATTTCACGGTTTCAAAACCGCTAATATTTTCCGTTATAGCACGTTATGCACTGTTTTTCATGTCTCCTCAAAGACTGAAAGTGTAGAAATCCCTCAGGTTGAGTGCAGTGTAGAGAGTAACACGACCCTCCTCCTGTTGGTGCGAGCGAGCGGTCAGTCAAGTGTGTGTAGGACGGTCGAACTTAAGGAGCTTCCCCTGGAGCTTACGCGATCGGCAACCGGATGTTTTTTGTCTTATTGCAGCTCGTCTCTGTTCTGGACTTGCACAAACTGTGTTGCGATGCAATCATTTTCCAAAATGTCATTTATGTGAAAATATGAAGTCTGTTAACACAGGCCAGAGACGCTGAAGACAGACGCACAGAGAAAAATACTGTAGCCGGCAGATCACTCACTGTTCATGATGCACAAACTATTTGAAGGAAATCCTCAATATTGTTTTGGGGTTTATATGAATGTGTTTCTGAGGGGAGCTGACTGTCTTCAGAAAAGTTTACGTGGTATTTTCTTTCCATCTCGTCTCTGTATAGTTCATATTAAAGTCCGCATGAAATCAGAATTGACTTTATTTATTTTACTAGCACACATTGCTAGTCTTGATGTAAACAATTAATCCGTGCAAATTAATCTGCTAAAAAAAATAGTTTGTCTTCGTAAACTTTAATCAAAATCTGTATCCTTAAACACACCCCTCCAACCATTAGATTGCTATGAGTGAGAGACAGAGAGGAGGAGCGCAAACATAAAACCATGCCCTCTATTCAATATTCCGTTTCAGCTGGAAATACGTCACTACACTGAAATAAAGTCGGCAGCAACTTCCGGTTCACGTGGACTTTAAAGGCCCGTTCACACCAAGCACGATAACTATAAAGATAACGATAAAAATATAGTTCTAAAAATCGTTCTCAATATTAAAGAATAGCAGAGTCCACACCACAACTATAACGATAACGATACAGAGGAACGATATCGTTGTGATCACTTTCAAAACGATTTTTTTCCAGCTGATGAACGATAAAACACTGACATCCAATCAGAATCCATCCTGCTGTAACGAGCTCAAGAATTTGAAGAGACAGACGCATGTAGAATAAACAGACGATATCGTTCACTGGTGTGGACGCTAATATCGTTATCTTTATAGTTATCGTTCTTGGTGTGAACGGGACTTAAAGCAGTGTTTCAGCACAGCGCTGCTTTGTTTAAAGCGGTAACCGAGGAAACGCTGTATCTGATGTTCCATGAGCGCCTCCTGCTGTCAGAGAGTGAATCTGCGTCTCATTCAGAGCTCCTGCTGTTTGTTTCGTTCAGGCATGTAGTATAATTTCACAAAGCTAGTCAGAACAGAACATTCTGTTTTTGCTTCAAATTGGGTTATTATTAAATCAAATTATGTATATGAAATTATATAACGAAATTATATAAATGATATGTATATGAATAACTAAAATTAAATAACTGAAATTACAGATTTAGGTTAAATAAAGATTTCTTTTTAGTTAACAAATCGGAAAAAAAAATTCTACTGTTCCTAATATTCTGTATTTTGCTCAAAAACAAAATATATTGTGTTCAGCGGAATTTTAAAAAAAAAGTTTACCCAGTAATTTAAAAATAACACATTTTAGAGTTGCTACGACAATACTGTGAAACCGTGATATTTTTGCTTAAGGTTATCATACCGTCAAAATCTCATACCGGCCCATGCCTAGTTCGTTGTTTGTACTTTTTTTTTATTAATGTAATTTTTTGCAATTTCAACAAAACCATTTGTATGTTAGCCAGCTAAATTACATGATCTTGATGACAAACCAGCAGAATTTGCAACAGCAATACAGAATCAATTACAGAAATGTTTTTAGGGCATAAAAATGGATGTACGAGATCAATGAAGGTAAGATTTTCTGTCTTTCTCTCTGTTTGCCTGTCATTTCGGTTTTAGTTTCTGGTTGTAAAATTTTTTTTAGGTCACATTTAAACAATATCCCATGAGTAAATGTAATATGACTAAATATAAATAACCAATCACTGACACCAATGCGTCCGCAATTAAAATTCAGATTAAGTTCTCACAGTGCCAGAAAAATTTTGACTGCCCCTATGACACAAATATTATGTACATAATATGAGAATTTTAATGCTATGTTCACGTTCATGGATACAGTGCTTGTCTGTCTGGATATTCTGAATTCCAGTTCCAACTACACTCTTAAAAATAAAGGTGCTTCACGATGCCATAGAAGAACCTTTTGGTCTAAATGGTTCCATAAAGAACCTTTAACATCTGAAGAACCTTTCTGTTTCACAAAAGGTTCTTTGTGGCGAAAGAAGGTTCTTCAGATTATAAAAAGGTAAGAAAGAGATGGTTCTTTAAAGAACCTTTGACTGAATGGTTCTTTCTGGAACCAAAAATGGTTCTTCTATGGCATCGCTTGAAGAATCTTTTGAAGCACCTTTATTTTTAAGAGTGTAGGGCAGATTTATTGATATATAAACTTTGATGGGGCCATCAGGGCCAAGGACAAAATGTATGGATGGCCCCACCTATACACTCGGGTGGGTAAAGACGAATATATCTCGGTTAACAAAATGGTACTGATTATTGTTCTGCCCGCAGGAGCTTTTTGTTGAAATGATCGCCAAGGACGCTCTTGTTTATGCACAACAGGGAAAGAGAAAAACCCTTCAACGTAAAGACTTGGGTAAGTTATACGGTAAATTCTAAAATGGTTTAAATAGAATTTTAACTAAAAACATCAGTGGTATTGATGCTGTAATGATTGGTGCTTTTTCTCTTTTGGCAGACAATGCTATTGAAGCA
The DNA here is from genome assembly GCF_001515645.1 of Sinocyclocheilus grahami. Classification (NCBI taxonomy): domain Eukaryota; kingdom Metazoa; phylum Chordata; class Actinopteri; order Cypriniformes; family Cyprinidae; genus Sinocyclocheilus; species Sinocyclocheilus grahami. Next base: position 599,374 of record NW_015505408.1, read on the forward strand.
ATAGATGAGTTTGCGTTTTTGGAAGGTAAGAGAGTCATAATTTAATGTTATTTCCTGCTGGAAATGGTCTAAAGGAGTGGGAGAATGTTTTATGGATCATTCTGATTGCCTATATTTCTTTCTTCCCTTCAAGCCTCATTTTTCCAAGAACTGTAAGCCTAAAACCAAACAATATTCTGCCATGGAGTCAGATTATATGTGATCACGAAGACCTTTGATTCTAGGAATTCAGAAATGAAGGCAGTTGGTAATAACATGGCTGTTTCAATAAAGATATTTTGCTTTGTTGTCGAGAGTTTGGTTCACTTGGTTTTTGTGAAAGGCCAGCAGTAACCTGCACTGAATCTACTCGCAAAAGTGGTCTGGGTACAGTTCATATAATGATTCACAGTATGAATGCAATCTGTTGTAAATTGCTGGAGGTTCTTGTCTTAAATCAATAGTTACAATGGTGAACAGTTAAAACTAGTAAGCACAGTGTTACTTGGGCTGATGATGCAAATTTGTTACGGTTTAGAGCCAAAATTACAATGTGACACATGACCTGTGAAGGTGAATTGAACCAAACTTTGGTAGAATGAAGCAATTCATCCATGTGTAAAAGGTTATTTCTTTTCAATTCTACTGTTTGCTTTCTGTGTCACTCTTGTGTAGGTACCCTGGACTGACTGAAAAGGTGCAAAAATATGCATATGAAGACTTTCAACAAGTTCTGAAATTTCATTTCAGATTTGAGAACTCAAACGAGAGGAAAGATCGCTGGAACGGGTTATTTTTTTCATTGTGATGTTGGTAATGCTTGAGCAGTTTGATAAAAGTGTACAGTTGTCAAGGTTGTAAAGTACCAATTGTATTTTTCACTAAAATTCTTATAAAAATGTTGAATGTTTGAATAAAGTGAAGTTCTTTTATCTTTTTCTAAAGAGTGTTGTGTGTTCATTGTGCGAGAGGGCTAAAATGATGTGTGCATTTGTGCTGCTTTGAGTGTTTCAAACTTTTGATTATTAGCTATAAATCTGGGCTGCAGATTATGAATTACTTTGCCCACTAAAGCCCGAGACACTGCACAATTTTCGGCTGTCCCAGATGAAAGGTTGGCATCGTGAAGCAATCGTGGTGATTTCTGTGATTGTGGCTCCTAATCGGTGGTCATATGTCGTACAGTGAGAGAGGTTTAAATATGGCCCATTGTCACGGTCTTGCAACCACAGACAGTCTATGATCATTTTCTGAGAGTGTTAGAAATTCAGCATGATCATCGCACAGTGCTGCTATGACATATGTCTACTGACAAGCCAATAAAATGAGACCTGGTGCTAAAACAGAAAACTGCTTACATCGAGGTCTTACCCTTTCTCTTTGGCGGCTTCCACTTTTTTCAGCGAACATAGAAACTACAACTGCTAAAGTGTGATTCATAATGCTTTTTTTGTTTACTACTAGCGCATGCTGATGTTTTATTCTTCTATAGAAATGTGCGTCGTAGCCTACGAGTCACTAGGTGTCATCTTTGTACAGTCTACATGCATGTCGTACCCAAGTTTATTAGATCCATGTCGCACAGTTTGATATGGAATGATCTTATGATTGCTAAAATCATGCAGTGTGTCTCGGGCTTAAGACTGGAAAAGATCTTTTGAACAACATGTGAGGAACCAACAACAGTTTGTTTTTACATGCCTTTAATCTGGTTGATCATATTATAATGATTGGAAATGGAAACATTTAAATTATGACTTCTCTGTAAATAATTGTAACAAGTTAAATGCATGTAGACTTGTTGAAAATGTACGTTAATCTAAAAAGAAATTATTAACGATTATTTCAGTCAGAAAATAAACCACAATATATTTGATGGCAATAACCTGACAAACTATGATTAGTTCTTTGAAAGGCCTTTCCTTACTGCAAAAACTATTGATTTCATGAACCGAAGCACTTCTTTTGTCATTTTGGCACACTTTTGAAACCTAAAATGACAAACAGGACACCCTACGGTCTTGTAGACTGTGGTCAAACCAGTAAGAATAAAAGTCCACGGCCACCATATGAAAACGGTAGTTGTGTAGAATGAAATCTAATTGAAGCTTGTGATTTTAGCAAGTGCTTTGCAGGTTTGTGTTCAATATGCATCAGACAGTCAGTGAAAGGACTATAAGCAGTGCGCCGTCTGAGGCTATTCCAGAATCAGACTGCCAGTCTACCTCAATATCCAGGATGAGATGGGTATCACTGTTTACCTCTAAATATCTAGGACTTTGTCTTCAGGCATGGAGCTTAAAGACCAGATTTTACATGCCAACTTATTCAAAGATTTTTATGAATCACCAGGTCAGGAGGAACTGAGCAGAGTGCGCACGATCATCGCAGCATAGCATGTCTTTCCTGAGATTTAACTAAAGCATGTCCCCCAGGGGAAAACAGTCTGCCTTGAATGGATAGTTCTGGTGGTCTCGCAGTTAGAGAGATGCTGTCGATCCAGCAGAAATAAAAACATTGCCAAAAAATTGAAAACCAATATTTTATGTTAGTTTAGTTGGCTTTCTGTCTTGATCCAGGACATAAAGTTAATTAATTTTAGATGAAGACGAGCAAGTATGTGAGTCATTACATGAGAAATTTAAGACCGTGATGAAGAACTCTAGTATGCATGCTGAGAATTCTTTGCATAGTTGTTTTTGTGTGGATAGTCTTTTTGTAATATGCTACGATGACAAGTTAACAGAAGGATGCTGTAGTGCAAAGGGACTGAACTCATCAGCTGCAAACTTTGAGATCTTTGTTCTATGGAGAGCTAAAAGTTCATTAGTGTTCATCAGTATTGCTACTGCTCACACTAAGGGTTACGAATTTGAATAAACCCCTTAACCTGAAGTATTAAATATTCACATCGCATGTTCTTCATTGTTTGTTCTACACTAACACTGCAAATCATAAGGCTTTTGAGAAAAGCGGATTCATTTGTGTGTAATTGGCAATCCATAAAAGCAGACCAGAATGCACTCTTGATTAGTGCCAGAGCAACTTGGTATTCGCATTGAAACCTGCTAAATCATTTAGAACAACTGCATAGCCACGTATATAAATAAGCAAATTCTTAAAGTGGGTAATGAAAGGTTCATGTTTTGGGAGTCCCCAACAACAGGTTGGCATGCATGCAAGGTCAAAAAACACTTTCATTGTCTTATAATGTGCATTTATTTTTACCTTACTTGCTCAACGACTCCCAAACGATTCGTTCAACGATTCATTTTTCCAAACCCCTCCTTTGCGTGACGCTAATCTGCGGTGATTGGTCCGATTGGTCTCATTTTCATTTCATCTTGCCTGTAATGCCTGATAAAGCAGCGTTTGTGAGCGCAGTGCTGTTTTGTGTACAGCGTTACCGGGGAAACAGCTATTTTACTGCTCCAAAAGCTGCACCTAGTGGCAAAGAATTAATTTGCGTTTTTATTCAGACCAAAGCGAAAAGATCAAAAGTGGGCAGGGAATATGCTAATGTTTCATGTTGACTTCAACATGAAACGGCTTGGGATTCGTTTTAAAAACGACTCGTTTCAATGACTCAGAGTCGACTCTTTCTTTTGAGAGACAATAACTTTATACACAGTGCACTTTCAAATGTAAAACTTTGCAGGATGTTTTCATTCACTTAGAGCTGCGTTACACACTGCATGAAAGGTGATTTAAAGAAAATCCATAATAGGGGCACCTTAATATTTTAGAATTGCATTATTATTGCCGTGATTATTATGTTTCTTCTATGTTTTGCAACAATTATTTTAATCCTAACTAATGCAGTGTAGCTTTTCATTTCTTAAACAACCATGCTGGGAGATGTACCCATGTACATATCCATGCAATACAAAGATTCATCAGGCTCAGACTACGAAAGATTGGTCACCACACAGTCCTGATGTTAACCCCTTTGAAAGTCTTTGGGATGTGCTAGAATTTACTTTACACTGCCTGTCCAAAAAAAGTTGCACACTCTAATAATTTGTTGGACTCTCTTTAGCATTGATAACATTTTGCATTTGTTGTGACATTGTTTTGACAAAGTTATGCAGCATCACAACACTTATTTCCATCATAAGTTGCATTAATTTTTGGCAGAGATCTTGTATTTGACAATGGGAGAGTCAAACCACTCTGTAAAGTCACATCCCAAAGACTTTCAATGGGAGAAGCTCAGGCTTTCATTTTCAGGTGGGCAATTTGTACATAAAATGATTCCTCGTGCTCACTGAAGCACTATTTTACAATTTGGGTCCAATGAATCTTGATATTGTCATCCTGGAAAATGTACATGGGTACATCTTCCAACATGTTTGTCTAAGAAATGAAAAGCTACACACTGCATAAGATAGGGTTAAAAAATGCATTTCTGCATTTTTGCAATTCTGACACTTTTTCTCAGAACTGCATAATAATAACTCGCATTTCTGACTTTTTCTCATAATTGTGAGATTTAAGCTCGCAATTGCAAGTTATAAAGTCAGAATTGCGAAATGTGAAAACGCAATTGAGAGAAAAAAGTAGCAATTACCTTTTTTGTTATTCAGTGGTGAAAATGGCTTCCATACGTTTGATATATTCTGAATTTACAGAATCTGAATATTACGAATCCATAACCTTGGATAATGCAGGTGTGTTCAGTTAGCAAACCCCTTATCTGACAAGGACTGCTCATCTGGACAAACACTGGAGTTAGGTTTCTGGCTCATGGGCAATGGTTCAAACTTGCCACCTCTCAGTCCTCTATTTTTTTTTTTTTCCACTAGGAGTACTCAAGTAAATGAAAAGAAAACATGTAAAAGTTGTGTGCATATGTCGACAGCCTGTGAACTTTTTTTTGGTTCACAAAATGATCAGAGGTCTCTTTGAGCGGCAGCTGGCACGTTTTCTTCGGTGTGATACCTTAATTGCCAACGAGAAATGTAGGCAAGACGACTGGCCCATGGATGCGAGCGAGGTCATGGACGCCTTATACACCCACCTTGGACACGCAGATGGCATATTTTCGATCTAATGATCCCAGGTATGCCAAAACCATAAAGTCCCAACACAGCTTCTCCACATGACTCAAGAACTCGACATGAGGACGGGCTCTAAATGTCTGCACATGAGTATCCATATTGATTCCTGATGTTTTGTTCGTTCAAATGTTTTCTCACACTCCTCCCTGCAAGTCAGACCTCAGGGCTGTATTTCATCCTGCTCCAACATTTTCGACTGCAATAAATCATAAGTTTGCAAAAAGTTGGGCATTTTAATGTAAGGTGTTTCCTTCCCTTCTAGATTCGACGTCAGACCCATATATCATTGTGGACTGCTGTTTTTAATCTCGTTTCTTCAAATATCGGAAGAATTCGGTTTGTATTTCTTAATTATTGAGAGCTTTGCAGTTGTAAATTCTCAAGCAAACAGGGACGATGGGCTCGAAATTGCAGCGATTATGCTACGCGTCACACCAGCGCTCGCACAGCTCAAGGTGTTAATTGAAGAGAGTTGTGCATTTCTCAACAGTGAGGGGAGATGCTACGACTGTGAAAACAGCACACGAGGGGGGGAGCGAGGGAGATTGTGGGTGTGTTAGCGCGTGAGAGAAAAAAATAGGGGAAGGGAGGGAGAGAGGAGAGAAATAAAAACAGCACAAGAGGACAGCAGGCAGCACGGAGGAAAAAATCCCTCTGAGGTTCCACCATGTTCCTGCAGACTGTCTCCATCCTCTTCCTCTCGGCCGTCCTCTTCGGCTGCCTGGAAGGTAAGGTGAAACTCTCCCTCGCATCTTATTGTGATGTTGGAACGGGGCGGTTGGGACCAGATCTGGGTGGGTGGGAGGGAAAGAGGCATAATGCTATGATAGCCAGACCGGATCAGGAGCTTCGGATGCTGGACTTTTCACGCATGTCTGAAGATATGAGGTGTGTTAAAGCATGATGGGAGGCACAGGAAGCTCCAAAAAGGAAAAAAAAGGAGTCCAAATTTGATTACGACACATGATTTCCTCTGCAAACTGTTGAGCATGCCAGTTGATGCGCACAGTTTACCATACTTAAAGATGGGTTCCAGGTGTGATTCTGTGTTGAATTCTGCTGCTGGTTTGTGATTTCTGTCTATGCCAGGGAAGGGTGTGCAAATGCAGCGAGATGTTCAGTGCTGCATGCAGTACTCTCACGGCAAAGTCCGGACCAAAGACGTTCTGAGGTATGAGAGGCAGACAGAGGGACCAGATTGCAGCATAAGAGCCATAATGCAAGTATTCCAGGCATCCTGGAGCAATCACAGACATGGAAAATATGCCCTATTAAAGCTCACAGGCATTGCCGTCTAAGCAGGTCAGATTTTTATTACTGAGAGCGGTACTTGTCAGGCAAGTAGAGCAAAAGAATGCACTCAGGCTGGGTGGACAATGCCCAAACTGTTTCTTCACTGAAGCCAATTTGGCCTGCACTGACTTGAAGCGTAGCAGATTAAGAGATTTGGGATTTGCCGTATGTAAAGAGAGAGGTTTTGGAGGGAGCTCTCGAGATCTTGGCGCTCATGTTCTCGCTTGTTTCAATCATGACAGATTGTACACCAAAAAGGCGGTGAAGTGTGCTGATCCAAGGGACAGGAAGGTGAAGAGGTTACTACGGAAACTGAACCAGAGGCTGGGAGCCAAAACCCGCAGGACCATGTGGCTACATCCGCATATGAATCTGCCCGTCATGTCGGAGGTAAGATCTGCGTGGATTTAAGGAAGTAACAGCACCATCGGTGTCCAAATAAAACTCTCTATGGTCCAAAAACGGAGTGTCTTGAAGTGTCATTTTCTCTTTATTGACAGGTCGCTGTTGTTAACTCCCAAAAGATGAACAAGGTAAACAAGAATCAGCAGGATGTCTTTTCAGTGCAACAGTTCTGGAAGTAAAAATCAAATTCTGGAAGTAGAAACTGAAGCCAATTTGGCCTGCACTGACTTGAAGCGTAGCAGATTAAGAGATTTGGGATTTGCCGTATGTAAAGAGAGAGGTTTTGGAGGGAGCTCTCGAGATCTTGGCGCTCATGTTCTCGCTTGTTTCAATCATGACAGATTGTACACCAAAAAGGCGGTGAAGTGTGCTGATCCAAGGGACAGGAAGGTGAAGAGGTTACTACGGAAACTGAACCAGAGGCTGGGAGCCAAAACCCGCAGGACCATGTGGCTACATCCGCATATGAATCTGCCCGTCATGTCGGAGGTAAGATCTGCGTGGATTTAAGGAAGTAACAGCACCATCGGTGTCCAAATAAAACTCTCTATGGTCCAAAAACGGAGTGTCTTGAAGTGTCATTTTCTCTTTATTGACAGGTCGCTGTTGTTAACTCCCAAAAGATGAACAAGGTAAACAAGAATCAGCAGGATGCCTTTTCAGTGCAACAGTTCTGGAAGTAAAAATCCCATTCTTTTTTTCCTTCGATAAACTGATGTCTAGCGATAATGTATCAACCCGACAAACCTACCGTAAACTCAGAGGTTAAGGAATGTTATATGATTCTGTATACAGGCACAATCAATATGATTTTAACTTAATATGAAACTAAATTTAGTTTAATTTGGTAAGTTCCCAGTGAAGAACTAAACTACTATAATCCTGATGAGACATCCACCAATCAGTGAAGTCGCTGTTACCATGGAAACAGAAATTTCAACCGTCCAATCCCATGACGAGTTGTAAATAGGAATGCATGATGGATATATAAATAATTCTGGCCAATATATGGCCTAGCCTATATATGTAATGACCAATATAAAATTCAAGACTACTAGCCAATATATTTCCAATATCATCCAATAAAATCACAATTTCAATTTCAATCAACTTAGATTTCTATATATTTTATATGCTGTATTTTGCAATACACCTCAAACATATGATGTTCCATAGGCTATTAATAATTAAAAACTTATAGTCAATAGTTTTATATTGTACCAGTTTCTGATTCATTTACACAATTCGTAAAGCTTCATGAGATGAATAGTTCACTCCTATTAATAAAAAAATAATAGTTTTTCTGTACCGCTGTCTTTTTTCAGATTTTCCCCTTTTCTGCTCTGAACCAAATTTCATAATCTAGATGCTAGTCTATTTTGTTTATGTTATACTTTCATGTCTTTGTAATCTTTGTGACTAGCCTACTGAAATAATCACAGTTGTTGTTTTCTTTCCTTTTAGACCAAGTGAATGTTGAAGGAGGACAGGTGATCCATGAAACTCCAGCCTTCTCGTGTGTTACGTTCTTATAAGAAAATACATGTAGACTCAAAGCATTCACTACCAAACAGTATGTTATCCAGATATATTGTGATATTTAGATGTCCTCTCAAATGACTGTTAATCTATATGCCAAAGTATTCTTCTCTGAGACTTGTTAAAGGTTGTTTATAATCTCTGCAGCTATGTATAGTCTCTATAACTTATACAAGCTCTTCTATAGAGTCCAGTAAGCTGGTATCACTGTTCTCGATCAATTTCTAGTGCAATTACAGATTATCTTGTGTATGTTAAAACACAACTAATTTTTATATATAAAAATAAATGAAAATAGTGAGTATGGTTTTGTTTTTATAAAACAAAGACTAGTAACTTTCCCCCCAGGGTTTTTCACACTGTACTTAGCCCAAGGTTATTGTAGTACTAAACACGTGAACAGGAGTGAAGACTGTTTTATTCTTACCTTTAAAGTCCACCGAAAAGTCCATTCAGGGAAAATTTGATAAGCATAACAAAGGAAACTAAACCTAAGATATAAACAGGTTGCTTGCTGCGTTCGTCCAATCAGCAACACTGACCGCGAATATGCAAATAAGAACGCTAAGGGGTTTAGGAACGTGCCGTGTGAAACGTCAGGTTATGTATACCCAGGATTAATTGTTAACCTCGGGTCAATTATGAGCAGTGTGATATCCAGGGGTTTAGAATGACCCAGGGTTAATTATTTCACGTGTGAAAATACATAGGCTATTTGAGCTTAATGAGATGACTTCTTCTTTGACAACATTAGCATCTTAAAATATTGAGAAATAAGATTAGACTTGTGTTTCAAAAATAATTATAATGAAAAATATTAACAAAAAAAGTTTCCAGCATCTCTGCATCAGTGCAAAATATAGCAAATACCACTGCACAACACATTATTTACTGACAATATTCATTTACATTACATTTAGTCATTTAGCAGACGCTTTTATCCAAAGCGACTTACAAATGAGGACAATAAAAGCAGTCAAAACTAACAAAAGAGCAACAATATATAAGTGCAAATGACAAGTCTCGGTTAGCCTAACCCAGTACACGTAGCAAGGTGTGTGTATATATATACAGTGGGTACGGAAAGTATTCAGACCCCCTTAAATGTTTCACTCTTTGTTATATTGCAGCCATTTGCTAAAATCATTTAAGTTCATTTTTTTCCCTCATTAATGTACACACAGCACCCCATATTGACAGAAAAACACAGAATTGTTGACATTTTTGCAGATTTATTAAAAAAGAAAAACTGAAATATCACATGGTCCTAAGTATTCAGACCCTTTGCTCAGTATTTAGTAGAAGCACCCTTTTGATCTAATACAGCCATGAGTCTTTTTGGGAAAGATGCAACAAGTTATTCACACCTGGATTTGGGGATCCTCTGCCATGCCTCCTTGCAGATCCTCTCCAGTTCTGTCAGATTGGATGGTAAACGTTGGTGGACAGCAATTTTTAGGTCTCTCCAGAGATGCTCAATTGGGTTTAAGTCAGGGCTCTGGCTGGGCCATTCAAGAACAGTCACAGAGTTGTTGTGAAGCCACTCCTTCGTTATTTTAGCTGTGTGCGTAGGGTCATTGTCTTGTTGGAAGGTAAACCTTCAGCCCAGTCTGAGGTCCTGAGCACTCTGGAGAAAGTTTTCGTCCAGGATATCCCTGTACTTGGCCGCATTCATCTTTCCCTCAATTGCAACCAGTCGTCCTGTCCCTGCAATGATGAATGCGGCCAAGTACAGGGATATCCTGGACGAAAACCTTCTCCAGAGTGCTCAGGACCTCAGACTGGGCCGAAGGTTTATCTTCCAACAAGACAATGACCCTAAGCACACAGCTAAAATAATGAAGGAGTGGCTTCACAACAACTCTGTGACTGTTCTTGAATGGCCCAGCCAGAGCCGTGACTTAAACCCAATTGAGCATCTCTGGAGAGACCTAAAAATGGCTGTCCACCAACGTTTACCATCCAACCTGACAGAACTGGAGAGGATCTGCAAGGAGGAATGGCAGAGGATCCCCTGAAAAACTTGTTGCATCTTTCCCAAAAAGACTCATGGCTGTATTAGATCAAAAGGGTGCTTCTACTAAATACTGAGCAAAGGGTCTGAATACTTAGGACCATGTGATATTTCAGTTTTTCTTTTTTAATAAATCTGCAAAAATGTCAACAATTCTGTGTTTTTCTGTCAATATGGGGTGCTGTGTGTACATTAATGAGGGAAAAAAAATTAACTTAAATGATTTTAGCAAATGGCTGCAATATAACAAAGAGTGAAAAATTTAAGGGGGTCTGAATACTTTCCGTACCCACTGTATATAACACACACACACACAAAGAAAAACAAGTAGATAGAATATAATTTTTTTTGTATTCATATATTCACATATTCATGTGCCTTTGTTCTGTAATAAATAAATAGCTATTATTTTTCCTATAACAGAGTTGAGCTATTGAGCTTGCCAGTGCAAGTAAACTTAGCAAAATACTGATAGCAACTATAAGGTCATTTTTGTTGAAAGAAAGAGAAAAGAAAAAAGATCAGGAAAATGTCAAATTCTTTACATTTCATGCAAGTGACAAGACACTTTTACGGCATTCAAGATACACATTATCAGTTTTTGCTTTCCCTGGTAATCAAACCCATGACCTTGGCATTAATAGCACTGTGTCCTGCTATTTGAGCTACAGGATTGATATAGAAAAGTTCCTGAGACATATGTCCAATTTCAAAAGACTGATGAATGATACACGTCCATCCATCAATCCACAGACACATGCATTCAGGTAAAAATTCCTGAATCCATTACACACCACTAGAGGATGCTGTTTTGTTGATATGCTGTTATTCGGTGATGTGGTTTGTTTTCAACAAGAGAACACTGCAACTGAGTCATTTTATTCCTGAGACATTTATTCATCTTAACACCTTCCAGAATTCAAATGACCAAATAATTCAAGTCAAATATATGCCCACACAAGACCATTAACTCAAAAAGGCAAACTCCAAATTAATAAGTACAGTACAGTACAAAATGGTACCATAAATAAGAAATATTAAACAACATTACACCATTTTCACATAGTTTGCATTTAAAAGCAATCTCTACTAAAAGTATATACTGTGTATCGAAACTTAAGAGAGAGGATTGTGAAGTGAATCCATTATCCTAATAATTTTGGTATTTATACCTACTACCTTTGGAGACTGTGATAGATTCAAGTATTTCATCCAGACACAGGTGCAATACGGACAGCACAATCTGAGGATATTTATAAAACTGGAAAACAGATCTCAAAAAGTAGCCTACTTAAAACGACCAGCAAAGCACAACACAAACTGGCTGGAGAACTAGAACACGCTAGAATAATCAGTCATATTCCACAACAACAAAAAATCGTATTCTTCATAAACCACTCTTCACCAAAACGTTACATCCTGCCGATGTGTGCTATCAAGAATGAATCCAAACAAATAATGTTAATAAAAGCCATTCTTAAAGGGACAGTTCACCCAAAAATGACAAATCCGGCATCATTTACCAAACAGTTGACGGTAGCCATTGACTTCCATTGTATTTTTTCCATACCATGGAAGTCAATGGCTAGCACTGACTTCTGATTACAAACATTATTCAAATTATCTTCCTTTGTGTTCAACAGAAGACAGAAACTCATACAGCCTTAGAACATGTGGAGGGGTGATTAAATGATGACAGAATTTTCATTTTTGGATGAACTGTCCCTTTAAGGGAGGAATTATAGTTATGTACTTCACAATCCATCATGAAACAGTAAGGCAAAAGCTAAATTCATCAAAGAAACATTACATAATATAAATAATTGGTTACAGTATCATTCAATATCATATAAACATCTACAAAATTAACATCATTGTTAAACTAGATAACAAAACCACAATAAGTAACTCAAAAATGTTCCCTTTGTCTCTACATTTATCATCTATTAGTTTGGCATTGTGTGTATGAGGTAATACAGCATTAAGTAATAATGCAGGTTTAATGACATCAACCAACTCTAAAACAATATTTATACTTTAAACAATTTACAAAGACCTTGATGTTTTTAACAGTCTCAAATCAGCATGATAAAACTAGCATAGTGTTGTTTTAATTGGGTGCTACTGTGGCTTGGATGTGATTTGTTTCAAAGTAAATAAAAATACTGATGGCTAAAACCACAAATCCAACCCGATCTCACAGCAAATACATATTTTACAAGGTGGCTAGTTCATATGAATTCGCATGAGCTTGTTCGTACAAATTTGTACGTTTTGTGAAAAATCATACTTATTCAAATTCGTAGGAATTCGTACAAATGAAAGCTCCTAACCCCGCCCCTAAACCTACCCCTCACAGAAAACACGAGGGAGGTCGTACGAATTAGCCACCTCCGTAAAATAGATACGAATTTGTTGTGAGACGGCGTTGACAAATCTTACATTCGCATTGGCTATCACTTACACTCTCAACATCTGTCTTCTTTCCAACATTTTAGTGAGCATGTTCTAATTTTCAGAAAATGTTTAATATAACAGTGCTTTAAGTGTGAACAAGTGTGCCTCGCATGTTCCAAAAAGTAAAGCCAAAACATTTTGATCACCATCTGGTGGCTGGCTGCAGTATACAGGGTAGGTCATAAACCATGCCCTCTCCATGTAGACAAATGGGACGTAAGCCAAACTTAAAAATCAAATCACACTTGAAATTCATTTTTCCCAGAGATGGTTTCCATCATTTTAGGTAGCTCTTATCATGCTGATAGACCAATTTGGAGTAGATGTCAAAGTTATGTCACCTGGAGCTGCGCGTGCATTGTGGTGGCAGAAAAACAACAAGTGGAGGGAAACGGGTCAAATCCATGGAATAAGAGAAAAAAATGTATTGTTGTTGTGCCTTTGGATGTCAGAATCGGAATGCAAATCATTTTTATAGAATACCGTCGACACAGACTAAAGACACTAACGTTTAAATGGACAGACTATGGGTGAAACCTGGTGTGATTACCCTAAATTTGATTTAAACAATAGGTCTAAATAATATTCACATATGCAGTTCATAGGGGACATATTGTATTAGCCCTACAGTTACAGCATGAAATACTATTTAAACCTATAACATTTTACATAACATTTACCTATTTTATCTCACAATTCTGACTTTTTCTCGCAAATGCAAGATTACATCTTTAGAACTGGATTTAACTCATCAATAGCGAGGAAAAAAGCCAGAACTGTGGGATATAAACACATGACTTCTTATCAGAATTGTGAGATATAATTTCGGAATTGCGAAAATAATATAAACTTAAATATACCTTTTTTTGAATTCTTTTATTTCATGGCTTCCATAGACTGCTACTAGAAAAAGTCATTTTCTACCACCAGATCGTCTCCGCCCACAAAAACCGTCATCACTGTTTGCAAACACCGAATTTCTAATGCGTCATGATTGTGGGTTTGTGATTGAGTCTGTGGGAGCTTGGATGGGATTTTGATACCGCAGCTCCACCTCATGATCACTACTGTGCACACTCTGGCCCAAATTACTTCATTTTCACACTTTGACAACGGCCGTAACTGGGATATTTTGGCTTCACTTTTCTATGGTGGACAGAAGTGGAGACGCGTCGGCCATCTTTTTTTACAGTCCGTTGGTGTGAACTATAATGATTTGAGGATAATTACATGGCGGTTTCACTGTTGCGATGTTTGAGAGAGTCGTTCTCCTGACAGATCAGCTGGTACGGCTTTTCATTCTCCTCGATCACAGAGTTGCTGATTTCCACATCCTGGTTCTGGAGTTCCTGTCGTGACAGATGCTCAACGATCCCAGCACCGAATGAATCTCCCAGCACAGTGGTGGTCCTGAGTCGATCCCTGGACCACACAAAAACATTTACATTAAATCCATTTTCTTCAGGTGTGAGTGGTGCTTTACCATGAAAAGCTCACCACTGCAATGCTGGAGTATTGCAGGGGGTTGCTAGGGTGTTTAGAATGGTTTTTAGCATGTTGTCAGGGAGTTGTGGGTGGTTGCCAATATGTTGCTAAGGTGTTTAGAGTAGTTTTTAGCATGTTGCTAGGGTGTTGTGGGTGGTTGCCAGGGTGTTACTATGCAGACACTTATGTGTTCTGATTGAGGTGTTATGAGTGGTTTCTAGCTTGTTGTTATGCAGTTTCTAGGGTGTTACTTTGTAGGGGCTAAAGTGTTCAGAGTGTTTTTTATTTGTTTGCTGCTATGCAGTGGCTAGGGTGTTGTGGGTGGTTGCCAAGGTGCTGGCAGGTGGTTGCTAGGATATTGTTTTTGCAGGTGTTAAGGTGTGCTGGGTGATTTAGTATGTTGCTATGTAGTTTCTAGAGTGTTTCCAAGGTGTTGCTATGCAGATGCTAAGGTGTTCTAAATGGGTTCGCTCATGTTGCTAGAGTGTTGGAATGGTTGCCAAGGTGTTACCATGCAGGTGCTATGGTGTACAGAGTGATTTTTAACATGATGTTATGCAGTTGCTAGGGTGATGTGGGTGGTTTCCAAGGTGTTGCTATGCAGTTGCTGTTGTGTTGCGTGTCATTGCCAAGAAATTCTCTAGCTGGCTTCTAGGATGGTTGCCAAGGTGTTGCTAATCATTTGCTGGTGTGTTGTGGGCAGAGGTGTAAAGAGTACCTAAAAACCATACTTGAGTAAAAGTACAGATACCTTACAGTGAAAATTACTACACGTTACAAGTCACCAATTCCAAAACGACTTGAGTAAAAGTCTTAAGTACTGTTAAAATCAGATATTCTATTTACTTATACTAAATATAGGCTCAAAGATGCACTAGTCAAAGAGACATGCCAGTGAAAAACTGTAACGTTGTGGAGAAGCTGCAGAAAACAGGCAGAGGCAAGGATCTATGTGCAGGTATTTCATGGAAAAACTAGAACAAACAATAAGGCAAAACCCAAAGGGAACAAAGAACAGAATGACTGGCAAACAGACAACCATTACATTCAATAACTCACAAGGAACTAAAGAAAAACTAGGGCTATATATACACAGTGGGCTAACTATGCAGATGCTAAGGTGTTATGGATTGTTTTTGTCATCTTGCTTGGGTGTTTGGAGTGGCTGTCAAGGTGTTACTGTTGACAAGTTTGGGTGAGTAAGGGCAAAACGCAGAAGATGCAGTACTTGCACTGACCTGTAGCAGGCAGTATCACGTCTTTTGTAGCAGAAATAAACTGCTGCAGAAAAAGCTAGGTCCATGCAAAATGTAATGTGTAACTGCAACACTCATTTCAAATGTAGTGGAGTAAAGAGTAAAAGTTGCTAATATCTTTGATACTCAGTACAACTACAAAGTACCCGAAAACATACTCAAGTACAGTAACTAATTACATTTACTCCAATACTTTACACCTCTGGTTGTGGGTGGTTGCCAAGGTGGTCCCCAGGTGGTTCCTAGGGTGGTTGCCAAGGTTTTGGCAGGTGTTGCTTGGATATTGTTTTTCCAGGTGTTAAGGTGTGCTGGGTATATTAGCATGTCGCTATGCAGTTTCTAGAGTGTTATAGGTGGTTTCCAAGGTGTTGCTATGTTGTTGCTATGCAGATGCTAAGGTGTTATGGATTGTTTTTGTCATCTTGCTTGGGTGTTTGGAGTGGCTGTCAAGGTGTTACTATGGGTTAGGGCTATACAGGTGCTATGATGTAAAAGTGGCTTTTAACATGTTATGCAGTTGCTAGGGTGATGTGGGTGGTTTCCAAGGCTTTCCCTAGGTGGCTTCTATGGTGGTTGCCAAGGTGTTGATATGCAGTTGCTTGTGTGTTGTGTCGTTGCCAAGGCATTCCCTAGGTGGCTTCTAGGGTGGTTGCCAAGGTGTTGCTATGCAGTTGCTGGATTGTTGTGGGTGGTTGCCAAAGGCATTGCTTATGTGGCTTCTAGGGTGGTTGCCAAGGTGTTGCTATGAAGTTGCTTTTGTGTCGGGTTAGGTTAGGTTAGGTTAGGTTAGGGTTAGGATAAGGGTCATTGCCAAAGTGGTCCCCAGGTGGTTTCTAGTATGGCTGCCAAGGTGTTGCTAAGCAGTTGCTGGTGTGTTGAGTGTAATTGCCAAGGCAATCGCTAGGTGGTTTCTCGGGTGGTTGCTAAGGTGCTGCTACTGTATGCAGTTGCTGGTGTGTTGTTGGGTTATTGCCACGGTGGTCCCCAGGTGGTTTCTAGGGTGGTTGCTAAGGTGTTGCTATGCAGTTTCTTGTGTGTTGTGTGTCGTTGCCAAGGATTAATTCCCTAGGTGGCTACTAGGGTGGTTGCAAAAGTTGCTATACAGTTGCTGGTGTGTGTTTAACTGAAAATTGAGTGTTCACTATTGTCCTTCCGCATTGTTGACACACTATTTTCCTATTTGATACTGCAAAGCTGCTTTGACACAATCTGTATTGTTAAAAGCGCTATATAAATAAAGGTGACTTGACTTGTTATGGGTGGTTGCTAAGACACCCCCTAGGTGGTTTCTAAGGTGATTAAGATGATTAATAGCCGGTCTCTTACTGGTCCAAGTCAAAAGAGTCCACATATGAAATATGTTTTGGGCCCTCCATCAATTTCATGGCATGTTTTAACCTGTTTTTACCAACTGTAAAATCACCCTACTGCTTAGAAAAGTAACAGCATGCTTTTTCTCAACAAACGACATGAGTTTGAGGCATCATTTGTGTCTGATGCACATGAGCAGGACTGGTATTGTGACAATTTAATACTTTATTATAAATTGAATAGTGTATTTAGTTTGTTTAAAGGATTCCTATTTAGCTTTTAGACTGTTTCAGCTTTAGTTACTGTGTTATGTTGCTGTTTAAGCATAAAAAGATCTGCAAGGCTATACAAAGCTCAAAGTCCACTCTAAAAGGAGATATTCTCTTTAACAGAAAACACTTTTCAAAACTACAACAAACAGCTTGTTCGAACTACAGTGCACTTCTCATTTAAATAATTCCCACCACGGAATATGCAAAAAAGGGGCGAGGCCTTGTTGAGCTGCACTACAGAAGACGGAGAAGAAGAGTTGCTTTAGTAGCATGTTGTCGCAATGAACTGGATTCATACTGGTATGGCAAAACTGACACCATCGTTAATATTTACAGCTGAGCAGAAGAAACTCGCAGTTATGGTTAGGGGCGTGACATTTCCGGAAACACGCTGTAAGCGGTTTGCAAGTCACAACACGAAACTTCTGTCATTAATTACTCACCTTCATGTCGTTCATGTCATCTGGAACACAAATTAAGATGTTTTTGATGAAATCCAAGAGCTTTCTGAGCCTCCATAGACAGCAATGCAACTACCACGTTCGAGGTCCAGAAAAGTAGTAAGGACATCATTAAAATAGTCCACATGACATCAGTGGTTCATCCATAATTTAATGAAGCTACGAGAATACTTTTTGTGCAATATTTTTGTGAAAATAATTTTTCTGACGTAGAACCCAGTTGCGCTGCGCCTTGTTTACAAGCAGAGGAATGCACATACTGTACATAAAACAGTCTTCGTAAACATGTCTGAAGATTTCTACAGAGAGGATGACTGCCATTTTTTTGCCCAGCCTTACTTATTCGAACCAGAATATACGGATGATGAACTAAGAGAGATGGATGGTTCTATGTTAGAACGCCGGTTCCTGCGTCAGCAGCATCACATGTATGCATCGTGCTACTCTCGTGAACGTGTGGCGAAGACTGACACGGAAGAGAAGAAATAGTAGAATAAAAGTTGTTATTTTAGTTTTCTTTGCACTCAAGAAGTATTCTCGTATTTTTATAACATTACGGTTGAATCACCCGATGTCCTTACTACCTTTCTGGACCTTGAACATGTCAGTTGCATTGCTCTCTATGGAGGGTCAGAGAGCTCTCGAATTTCATCAAAAATATCTTAATTTGTGTTCAAAGATGAACGAAGGTCTTACAGGTTTGGAACGACATGAGTGAGTAATTAATGACAGAATTTAAATTTTTGGGTGAACTATCCCTTTAAATAAGCATCAGTAATAGTAATGCTTACATTAGCAAACATCATTAATAATCTGTTAAGTAAAGAAACTTTCTGCTTATAAGTCACTGAAGAGAAACGTTTAACATATTCAATTCAGTGTTCAGCAGTATGAAAGCCGAATGTGTCAACACTCCTTCAGATTAGCAGTCTGCATTATGTATCAATAACCTTTGAGAGAGTGCTCTCTACTGGAGCCGCATGCTTCAGCGTGACATTTGAGAGAGACTCACAGGAACCAGTCCACCGCGATGATCAGTGTAATGTCCTCTGTGGGCAGTCCCACCGATGTCAATACTATCACCATGGTAACCAGCCCAGCCTGAGGGATGCCTGCTGCTCCGATGCTAGCGGCGGTCGCCGTAATGCTGCGGGATACATGAGGGCTTTTTAATTTGGAGTTTGATGGAAAATAGCCCACAGGAGATATTGTTCACAATAAGGAGATGAGAAGAGATAAAGACTCCTTCAGTACTTGTGCTGGCCAACACTAACCTGATGGTGAGGATCTGCCCAAAGTTCAGGTCCATGTCATTGACCTGGGCGATAAAAATGGCCGCCACTGCCTCGTACAGAGCAGTGCCATCCATATTGATTGTGGCTCCAACTGGCAGCACAAAACGTGTCACTCGTTTGTCCACATGGTTGTTTTCTTCAAGACAACGGAAAGTGATGGGCAGGGTTGCAGAGCTGAGGAAGACAAGAAGCTCAACTGAAATTTATTCAGGAGAATTGAATTACTAAGATGTAATCATCAAAAAATTGTTATACTTTACATATTTAGGATGGCTAAGTATAAATAGCTAAATGCTGCAACCTCATGGATTCAGGATGAGAATCTGTTCACTTCATTGTGTCTTCTTAAATATCTCGTAAATGACAAGCAAACTATACAGGGGCAAATTAATAATGATATTCAGTACTTGTTATTCAGATCATATGCCAAACATTTAGTTAATTTTTAGCTTTGAGGTCATTTATATGCTAGTGAAGTGTTATTTTAGTATCACTGAGATGCTCTTATAGTTTTTGGTAACATTTTGAATTATATATTATTTAATTTTTGATTATATTTTTACATTGTATTATATTTTTTATTTATTTTATTATATTTTTATATTTATTCATTTTAGTTATAGTTTTAGTAATTTTGTTTAATTTTCATTCGTTTTTGTTGTTCTAAATGTGTCTAAATAGTTTTTTTAGTTTTATATCAAAATCTTGCCTTGGAAACAAGCTGAAATAATAAGTTTTTAAAATTTTATTTATTTCAGTTAACATTTATTTTATTTTTTAAAAAATTTGGTTTTTACTTTTAATTTTAGTTTACTATAATAACTCTGTGCTAGCATAGAGCTAAAATATGACAAAATAAACTTTTAGCAGATATAGACATTTAAAATCTGAGAGAATATAATTTATTGATATCAAATCATATTAAATGAATATTTACTGTATATATAAATCAAACTATATTATAATAAATTATAAAAAATATGGTTCATCTCAGAAATATTTTTCTAATAAAATGCTAATTCTAGAAACTATAAACACTACATATGTCTGCCCAACAATAGCTATAACAAATATTTTATTTACAGTAGTGCTGTCAAAACGATTAATCGCGATCAATCGCATACAAAATAAAAGTTTTTGTTTGCATAATATATGTGTGTGTACTGTGTATATTTATTATGTATATATATATATATATATATACAGTATATATAAATACACACACATACAGTATATATTTTGAAAATATTTACATGTCTATATTTATATTCATATAATTTATATTATAAATAAATATATTTAATATATAAACATAACATATTTTTCTGAAATATATACATGCATGTGTGTGTATTTATATATACATAATAAATATACACAGCACACATACATATATTATGTAAACATTAATCGCATAATATACTTTATTCCCTTGTCCAATCATCAACTGGTTGTGAAAGAAGAAGCTAGAATTTATTCATCAAATGGCTTGATTTTGTCTGTATCAGGTGTGGTTTTCCTGGGCTTCAATCAACCTTAATTAAAAGCTACAGGATGCCCTTTCGTATGTGCTGTACTATTTACTGTTTCAATAGGAAATGTACAGTATATTCACACTACATTCATAAAACCATGCCATGTGGTCTTTAATGTATATCAGCTAGAAACACCATCTGCTACTGGTCCGACTGATCTTCTCAGCTAACTGTGAGAACAACAACAGACGATTTGCTCTGTATTGATGCTGTAAGATGTGTAAAGTATACTGAGTGCCCTATATAGATGTTTATAATGTGTTTATACCTGGATGAGGTGCCTAGAGCTGTGATCAGAGCCTGCAACAGCCCAGCGATGAAGGTGAAAGGGTTCTTCTTGGTCCACACAAAGAAGGGCAGCGGCAGAACGAACAGGCCATGGATGAGGAGTCCGACAATAACAGAAACCGTGTACATCCCTTACTGTCCGCCCACCTGAGCAAGATCTTTCATCTCAACGATCTTCCCTGTGATCAGGAAGAGGATTCCCACCGGAGCATACCTGCTCAGAAAAGACATTTTACAGCAATTATTTCATTAATAGTACATTTTAATCAATTATATTTTAACAAGTAATAATTTAATAACACACATGCATAAATAGAGCCTTTGATTTTTTTATTAACTTTACATTTCATTACATGATATCTGTAATATACAATATGGGCAATTTTTATTTTAATGTTGACATAAGTCCTCATAATAATGAATTTATACATCATAATAATCAGAAACTTGCCATAATATTTAGAAATATACTCATATTTTAACTGTAAAAATATAAATTATTATGACTTAGCACCTTATTATTTTACATCTTAATCATCATTATTATACATCAAGTTAAAAAAGTATTTTTAACATTTTATTATATTACATTTTTGGTGAGTCACACACTCTTAAAAATAAAGGTGCTTCACGATGCCATAGAAGAACCTTTTGGTCTAAATGGTTCCAGAAAGAACCTTTAACATCTGAAGAACCTTTCTGTTTCACAAAAGCTTCTTTGTGGCGAAAGAAGGTTCTTCAGATTATTAAAAGGTAAGAAAGAGATGGTTCTTTAAAGAACCTTTGACTGAATGTTCTTTGTGGAACCAAAAATGGTTCTTCTATGGGATCGCTTGAAGAACCTTTTGAAGCACCTTTATTTTTAAGAGTGTACCGTATTCATTTTATTTGGCGAACAAGTTTACAAGTAGTAAAACAGTCGTGTTTAAACATTTTCAAATTATTTTATGTGACTTATTTTATCATTATAATATTGTACAGTATCTCACTGGCATTTTTACTTTTTGTTCCCCCAAAAAATCCAAAATAAACTGTACTACAGCAATTAAAAGCATGATTACCAAAGGGGTGCATTACAGTCAGTTGCTTTTTTAATGTATCTTGACAGAACAAAAAGCAAGTGTCACATCATTCTCCTCTAAATGACTGCCTTACTGTTAATGATTCAGCAGGAAGGTTATCAGAACATCATAATCACACACTAACCAGATAATGATGGCCACCAAGCGCATTATGGCTTCATTCAGGCAGTCAAAGAAGTCCTGGAGAGCCTGGCCCTGCTGTTTCATGTTTCCAATCACTAATCCGAAGCACATGGAGAAGACCACCAACCCCAAGGCATTCACCCCATTCGAGGAGCCGGAGACAGGCACCACCTCTTCCACCGTCTCCTGGATGGTCTGCAGGACTGTGCTGAAGTTGGACGCTTGGCTGATGTCTGTAGAGTTGAAGCTGTCTGTCGCATTGACCACGATGGTGACATTTTTGGTCAACAGGGTTTTCTTGTATAGTGTTTTGTACTGCAAGAAAAATGGGTGATTAGCATGCATGATATTGGGAAAAAATAATGTCTTTATTGATTGTCTGCAATATATATTCCAATATGAAAAGTATCGCATTGAGGTGAGGTGAAGGGACATGTGGCCAAGTATGGTGACCCATACTCGGAATTAGTGCTCTGCATTTAACCCATCCAAAGTGCACACACACAGCAGTGGGCAGCCATTTATGCTGCGGCGCCCGGGGAGCAGATGGGGGTTCGGTGCCTTGCTCAAGGGCACCTCAGTCGTGGTATTGAAGGTGGAAGAGAGCGTTGTACATTCACTCCCCCCACCTACAATCCCTGCCGGTACGAGACTCGAACCCACAACCTTTGTCCGACTCTCTAACCATTAGGCCACGACTTAGGCCCCCTTGCTTATTACTAATTATTTTCTAAATCCCATATCAACCTCGACCAGTTGAACAATATAAGGATAAACTGCACTTTTAATTCTTTCAAATATATAATATACATTTTAACATTAGATGATATATTTTGATGTTAAAGTGTTAGTTCACCCAAAAATGAAAATTAGCCCATGAATTACTCACCCTCGAGGCATCCTAGGTGTATATGCCTTTCTTCTTTCAGACAAATCCAGTCGGAGTTATATTAAAAATGGACTTTGATCTTCCAAGCTGTTTTAATGGCAGTCAGCGGGTGTTGCAGTGCCGTGTGAGACACTTTTTATTATGGATGCAGGCACTTTATTTCACTTATTTTGGACTGATGCACTGCAACACCCGCTGACTGCCATTAAACAGCTTGAAAGATCAAAGACAATTTTTTATATAACTCCAATTGGATTCATCTGAAAGAAGGAAGTCATATACGCCTAGCATTGCTTGAGGGTGAGTAAATAATGGGATAATTTTAATTTTTGGGTGAGCTAACCCCTAACAGAATTGTTCTATTGGTCTACGCAGTATTACATCAGGAGTAACTGTAATTAAATGAAGAATAATCCCTTTCTTTTTGAAGGGAAAGGTACTTAAATTACAGTATTTAATGCACTAGTAATGCATCACACTCAACACTGATTGTGATATCAATTTTATATCAAGCAGCCCTAGTATCGAATGAGATATGCCACATTATCTTCAGAGATGCATTCGGAGAGGATTCACAAACCTGTTTAAAGCAGGCCTCAACTAAATTTGGTGGAAACATGTTTCTGTAAGAAGAATGAGAAAAATTAGATCCCATAGCATCTAAAAAACAAACAAGCATCGCATCAGTCGAACTAAACTTTTCCCCCACCTTATCAAGTCCAGAAAAGCGTCAGCGGCCTGCACAGGCTCAATGCTGCCACTAGAAGCCACTGGACTGTCCCTGCTGCCTTTACCCAGCCTGATAATAATCACCATTACAATACCGATGAAAACTGCTATAAACGTGGTCACCATGTAGTAGACGATGGCCCGGATTCCCATCTTCCCATCTTCCCAGAGGCCTTGCTGTCTAAAGAGGAGATTCCTGAAGGCATGCAACAGCAAGAGACAAAAGATCTGTTGTTGAACATTTCTGTGTCAGTCACACTATAAATCACCATCGTTCATTGCTTTTTTGATTAAATAGTTTATGGTTAAATAGCTTAACAGACTGATAATTGGTCAGTGTTCATTTTTACATATACTGTTTTTTATAGATATTACATACATTACCATTCAAAAGTTTGGGAGCAATAAGATTTTTTTTAAAGACTTCTCTTCTGAAATGTATTTTATCAAAAATATTATTACAAATTATAACTGTTTTCTATTTTAATATATTTTAAAATGTATTTATTCCTGATGTAAAGCTGAATTTTCAGCATCATTACTCCAGTTTTCAGTGTCGCACGATCTTTCAGAAATCATTCTAATATGCCGAAGTCCCGATCTGAATAATGATTTGCGAACCATTATTACATATCAGGACTCAGAGCGTGGATCGCGAACCATTCAGTTGGTGAAATGTGAGTTGTAGCCATGTTTTTGCTTTGTTTTTTGTTTTTGGAGTAGAACTATAATTTCCAAAGTCAAAGTTCATCACTTGTTATGATTTTCAAGGGTGTAGAATTTAATAAAGATGCTATGACATGTCCCAACCAAAATCCAGCAACTACTAAATTGTCCCTAGCAAAAATTTTGATCAAACAATTAAACATCTGTTGTCTGCCGTTATGTCCCCTCCAATGCCAAAATCAAACCTACACTCCTGGTGTGAACTTTTGCATAGTTTTAGGATTCACTGATGAATAGAAAGTTTAAACAAAAGCATTTATTTGAAACAGAAATCTTTTGTGACATTGTAAATGTCTTACTGTCCTATTGTTTTTCTGTTACACTTTTGATCAATTTGATGCATTCTTTCTAACTAAAAAATTATATATAAAATCAAACCTACACTCCTGGTGTGAACTTTTGCATAGTTTTAGGATTCACTGATGAATAGAAAGTTTAAACAAAAGCATTTATTTGAAACAGAAATCTTTTGTGACATTGTAAATGTCTTACTGTCCTATTGTTTTTCTGTTACACTTTTGATCAATTTGATGCATTCTTTCTATCTAAAAAATTATATATATATATATATATATATATATATATATATATCAATTTATAACAATTTTCAAAAATCACGTTTTTTCATTGTGCATTCCAATTAATCTCAATCAAACTGCAGTTGGGTTATTTTGATTAAGTAAAAATAACTAGAAAAATACAGCTAACTAACACGATAAAACATGACAACATAATTAAAAAACACATGATTTTTGAACATTTAAAATCATACAATGTTATTTTCTGGATTTTTTTTTTTTTGATTCGGTCTCTCACAGTTGAGGTGTACCTACGATGAAAATTACAGATCTCTCCATTCTTTGTAAGTGGGAAAACTTGAAAAATCGGCAGTGTATCAAATACTTATTTGCCCCACTGTATATATATATATTTAAATTTTACTAACCCCAAAGGATAACAGAACTTAATTATATAGTAAAATTGCACGAAACAAAACCACAGTAAAAGCATAACAATAGTTAATATATTATATTGAATGCAAAAGAAGAAATTTTGAGCTGGAAGACCCAGCCACGACCCATCTTCAATGCTCTTACTGAGGGAAGGAGGTTGTTGCCCAAAATCTCGCAATACATGGCCCCATCCATCCTCCCCTCAATACGGTGCAGTCGTCCTGTCCCCTTTGCAGAAAAGCACCCCCAAAGCATGATGTTTCCACCCCCATGCTTCACGGTTGGGATGGTGTTCTTGGGATTATACTCAATCTTCTTCTTCCTTCAAGCACGTCGAGTGGAGTTTATACCAAAAACTTCTATTTTGGTCTCCTCTGACCACATGACCTTCTCCCATGCCTCCTCTGGATCATCCAGATGGTCTTTGGCAAACTTCAGACGGGCCTGGACATGTGCTGGCTTGAGCAGGGGGACCTTGCCCACGCTGCAGGATTTTAATCCATGACGGTGTAGTGTGTTACTAATGGTAACCGTTGAGACTGTGGTCCCAGCTCTCTTCAGGTCATTGACCAGGTCCTCCCGTGTAGTTCTAGGCTGATCCCTCACCTTTCTCAGGATCATTGATTCTCTACGAGGCGAGATCTTGCATGGAGCCCCAGTCCGAGGGAGATTGACAGTCATCTTGCATTTCTTCCATTTTCTAATAATTGCGCCAACAGTTGTTGCCTTCTCACCAAGCTGTTTGCCTATTTTCCTGTAGCCCATCCCAGCCTTGTGCAGGTCTACAATTTTGTCCCTGGTGTCCTTAGACAGCTCTTTGGTCTTGCCCATAGTGGAGAGGTTGGAGTCTGATTGATTGAGTGTGTGGACCGGTGTCTTTTATACAGGTAACAAGTTCAAACAGGTGCAATTAATACAGGTAATGAGTGGAGGATAGGAGGGCTTCTTAAAGACAAACTAACAGGTCTGTGAGAGCTAGAATTCTTGCTGGTTGGTAGGTGATCAAATACTTATTTCATGCAATAAAATGGAAATTAATTATTTAAAAATCATACAATGTGATTTTCTGGATTTTTTTTTTTTTGATTCTGTCTCTCACAGTTGAGGTGTACCTACGATGAAAATTACAGATCTCTCCATTCTTTGTAAGTGGGAAAACTTGAAAAATCAGCAGTGTATCAAATACTTATTTGCCCCACTGTATATATATATATATTTAAATTTTACTAACCCCAAAGGATAACAGAACTTAATTATATAGTAAAATTGCACGAAACAAAACCACAGTAAAAGCATAACAATAGTTAATATATTATATTGAATGCAAAAAAAGAAATTTTGAAGAATGTGGTAACCATTGCTGGTAGCCAATGACCTTCATAGTATGGAGGAAAAAAAACTATGGAATTCAATCGCTACTGTCAACTGTTTAGTTACCAACATTCTTCAAAATATCTTCTTTTATGTTCAACAGAAGAAAGAAATTCATACAGATTTGGGGGGGGGGGGGGGGTGAGTAAATGATGACAAAATGTTCCTTTTTGAGTGTTAGCTCATGATACCTAATGCATTAACTAATGTAAAGGAATTGAAATGGTTAGCGAATGCTCTATAGAGCTTGAAGGGTTTTTCTGGTGTACCTGTGACAAGGCTGGAGACGATGAGCGGTAGAACGAGCATTTGAAGCATCCTCATCAGCAGCTCTCCAGGGAAAGAGAAATACTTCACCTCCCTGATGGACAGGTTATGAGGCCTCAGCGCGAAACCCAACACTACCCCTATATACAGTCAAAGAGATGAGAACATCAGTTTTCAAACTTCATACTCCCCTGCCACTATCAACAAAAAAACAAGCCCAACATTGTGTTTTCCCTGCTGTTTCGCCCCCGTTGATTTACCCCTTTACCTAAAGCCACAGCAGCCACCGTGAAGATCACAAAGGTGTTCCTCCGCAGGAACGTCTTGATGCTGTCTCGTGTGATGCCGCCCATCTTTTATCGACTTTCTGACATCTGCTTCTGTAACGCTCGGCACAGACGGTGGAGGCCCTCCTGAGCGCGCTGTGGTTTCTCAGAGGCTTCACTCAGAAACAGACTAGTGCTGTTTGGAGGCTTCTCGTTCATAATCAGCTCTAATACATGGTCCAAGAGGGTTTCCAAGAGGGAAACTGTGGCCGAGAAGTCAGAAAGAACCATATCAAGGCTAAAATTCATTCTTTTGTGACTTAAAATTCACCATCTCTCAAGTAGTATCAGCTAAAACTGAGATGTAACATTCACACATTGTGTATTCTACTCTACATCATGATGTGATTAAATAGCAAAATACGAATCGGTCATTGCAGGGTATGAAAAGTGAAAATTCTTCGTTTTTTGGAACTAAAGAAGAAATTTTGAAGAATGTAAGTTGCTCTTTTCCATACAACAAAAGCATAGACTGTATAGATGTTAAGCACTTTTAAACCTAGTGCATCACAAACAGTCACAACACATGCCGATTATGTCACAAAAAAGGTTAGGCCTACAGTAAGGTTACAAAAATGAAGTCCCAGTTTATAAAAATGAAAATATTAAATACAATTATTCTTATGAAATATTTAACATTTAATATGAATATTTAATAATTAATATTTATTAAATATTAAAGTAATATTAGTTTTATCATGGTCTCATATCTATTTTATTCATATTTTATTTGACTTGTGTAAAGTCATAATTTTGTTATAATATAATACTGTTTTGATCTGTTTGCTATTTGCCGCGGTTACTATTTATGGTGTGATGTTTGTTAATTGTATTAAAACCACTTAGGGTCGATAAACATCACAATATGTATTTATTATTAGAATAACAGTAATAGTACAGTATACAGAACACACAACAATTAAAAAACAAAAACACACAAAAAATATTTTCCCTAATATTTTGACCAATAAATTAACATTCACATTGTTTACATCTTATGGCTATATACTTCAAAAACACTGAGCATTTTAAATCTTAGGAATTAGCCGCATTCACTGCCTCACTGTAGCCCAGATGTTTGCTTTCTTTTAAAGAAAAGAAAACTGTAAATTAATTGTTTTATTGTAATCAAATGCTAGTGATTAAACTTATGCTGAAGCTGGTATATCCTTTGAATATTTAAAGAAAATTGAAAATGACTAGTACAAATGATTGTACAAATGCTGTCGCCCCTCCTGAAATAAGCACACTTAAAATAAGTACATTTAACATTTTTTCTATCCTGTAAACCTTGTATTTTTACTTAATTTGAGAATACAGTACTGCTCCTGTAGAGGGCATGGATGATCCGGTGATATAGGCTACCTTTCATTAAACACCATTTTTGGGACACACATTTTCACAAATACATATTTTAAGAATATAGGTAGCCAACCATTTGATGAACCCCACTGAATTCCATACTATGGAGGTCAATGGGGTCCAGCAGCTGTTTGGTAACCAACATTCTTCAAAATACCTTCTTTTGCGTTCAACAGCAGAAAGAAACTCGTCCAGGTTTGGAACAACTTGAAGGTGAATAAATGATGACAATTTTCTTTTTTGGGTGAACTACCCATCACAATTCACCACCTACTCTTGCAGTTAAGCATTAACTTTAATGACATGCTGATTGCCATACTAATGAGGGGCTACAGTAATGACATGCTCTAATTGATTATGAATGCAAAATAAATGTCATATTGAGAAGACAACGAACAAATATCACGTGACTTCCAGATAAGCAGTACACAGTGTCTCCACTGAGACGGTCATTGTATATTCTGTTTCAGAGGCAGCCCAGGATGGAAGTGAAGGTGTGTAAGCTGAGGGCTGTTCTGGAGTCAGCTGTGAGTGTGAAGAACCTGCTCACCACAGCTGACTTGAGCACACATGGGTTAGGATCTATGTAGAAGCTGAGCTGGATAATGAAAAAACAGCCAAAGAATTCACCGGTGAGGGTCGTAGCAGTGGTTCAACCAATGCAACTGATACTGACGGTTTTAGCAGAGCTGATTTATTTTTAGTAAACTAACTGTGGCTTACAGCAGTCAGTCAAATCTATATACACCTTGTCTTTTTAGTATGGAAGCACATTTTGCCAGTATAATAAGGATCAATTAATATAGCAAAAAATGAATAAATAAACAGGTCATTTATTTTGAAATTGAAATTGTTACTTTATATATCACATTGTGACTATATCTCGCAGACCTTTTGTTTCACTATCATGACTTTCTTGCTTAAAGAGGTCATATGATGCGATTTCAATTTTTCCTTTCTCTTTGGAGTGTTACAAGCAAGCTCTTGGTGCATAAAGAAAATTTGTAAAGTTGCAAAGACTAAAGTCTCAAATCCAAAGAGATATTCTTTATAAAAGTTAAGAGTCAACCACGCCTACCTAAAATGGCTCGTTCTAACACGCCCCCACATGTCTACGTCACGATGTGGGAATATTTGCATAATGCCGCCCAAATGTTCACGCAAAGAAAGAAGGCGTAACTTTTATTCTCGCTGTAGTATTGTCGCTGCCATGTCATGAAGGCACTGTGCGTTTCGTTGTGAAAGTGAAACTATTTTGTTTGGCCTTCCAAAAGAGGACGATATCCGCTTCGTCATGCCTGGAGCTGATCCGTGCTGGTCGCTGAGGAAATACATCAACTTTGCGCTGTGGATCGCCGGATCGGCTTTCACCGTGGACGAAGCGGAGTCCAGCCCGGGGTCGTCACATGTGGTTGCCGTAAGCCTGCCGGACGCTCCTTCGTCGAATCCGCCGGCCGCTCACTCTAGCCCTCCGGCCAATCCTCACTTTATCCCCCGGCCTCTGCTCACTGTAGGCCGCGGTGTGTGGCGCTGTGTTTCGTTGTGAAAGCGAAACTACTTTTTTTGGCCTTCCAAAAATGGACACGACTAGAAATCAGTGGTTAAGTTGTATTTACAACACTGTTCCAGAACACTTCAACCCAAATATTCAGATGTGTGCAGCGCATTTTATGGAGGACTGTTTCCTGATCCTGGGAGAGTAGACTACAATGCCGGCTGGTCTGACTCAAGGAAGATAAGTAAGTTTTTTATATTTAAAGAGTTTTTATATTTTATATATTTAAAGCGAGTTTTTTTGGGCAGTGTAGAGTAGGGCTTGTTGTTTGTCATTTCTCCGATCACAAATGCAGACATGGTTTTATGTTTACGCGGCGCCATGCAACGCAACGCGTAAAAAGACAGTATAAGTCATTATAATCCATAATTATGTCCCCACTGGATGCAACGAATACCTCGTTTATAATGGGGTTTCATGTTCTTGAATCATCGCTCCGGCCGGACAGGGCATCATCACAGTATGGTGAGGGGCGTAACATTTCCGTCACACGCTTGAGGTATTCGGCCAATCACAACACACTGGATAGCTTTTCAGACTCGCTTTTCAGACCGATGAGCTTTGTAAAAATCGACGTGTTTCAGAAAGGCGGGGCATAGAGGAGCAACAATAATGTACAGTATGTGGAAAATAATGTGTTTTTTTAACCTTAAACCGCATAAACACATTTCATTACACCAAATACACAAAATAATGTTCTTTTTAGCAGCATCATATGACCCCTTTCATTTCAAAGTGACTTTTATCTCACAATGTGACTTTATATATTAATGTTATTTTATAACTCACAATTATGACCACATAATATCATCATTATATTGCATAATGTGTGTTTATACAGTGCCGTGAAAAGGTTTTTGCCCCCTTCCTGGTTTTTTAATTTTTTAGATGCTGTGGCATGACCTTAAACAGTCCATTCATGCTCAAAAACCCTCCAATGTGGCTGAATGAAAACAATTCTGCAAAGAAGAGTGGGCCAAAACTCCTCCACAGTGATGTGAAAGACTCATTGCCAGTTATCGCAAACACTTGATTGCAGTTGTTGCTGCAAAGGGTGGCACAACCAGTTATTAGATTTAGCAGGTTTGGACAGCTTTTTTCCCTTAATAAATGAAACCATAATTTCAAAACTGCAGTTTATATTTACTCAGGTTATATTTGTGTAATATAAAAATTTGTTTGATGATCTTAATCTTTTAAGTGTGACAAATATGCAAACAATTAAAAAAACAGGAAGGGGGCAAAAACTTTTTCACACCACTGTATATCACAATTACAACCTTGACATCTTTATATCTTGCAATTTAAATTTCTCAGCATAATTTCAACTTTATATCTCACAATGTGACTTTCTATCTTGCAGTTATGACTTTCACATATTTTTAACTTTACATTGCACAAAGTGACTTTACATTTTTTTTTTAAATTGTGACTTTGTACCTTGCAATATTTAATCCACAAAATTCAACTTCATATCTCCCAATGTGACTTTACCTTTTGCAATTATGACCTTGAATTTGCGTCTTTATATCTTGCAATTTAAATTTCTCAGCATAATTTCAACTTTATATCTCACAATGTGACTTTCTATCTTGCAGTTATGACTTTCACATATTTTTAACTTTACATTGCACAAAGTGACTTTACATTTTTTTTTTAAATTGTGACTTTGTACCTTGCAATATTTAATCCACAAAATTCAACTTCATATCTCCCAATGTAACTTTACCTTTTGCAATTATGACCTTGAATTTGCGTCTTTATATCTTGCAATGTGACTTTATATCTTTCAATTAATTTTCTCCACATAATTTCAACTTCACAATGTGACTTTATATCTTGCAATACTTTTTTCTGCATAATTCCAACTTTATATCTCACAAAGTGACTACAATGTGCATTTACGATCTTGAAATCGTGACTTTATATCTTTCAAATCCACAAAATTCAACTTCATATCTCCCAATGTGACTTTACCTTTTGCAATTATGACCTTGAATTTGCGTCTTTATATCTTGCAATGTGACTTTATATCTTTCAATTAATTTTCTCCACATAATTTCAACTTCACAATGTGACTTTATATCTTGCAATACTTTTTTCTGCATAATTCCAACTTTATATCTCACAAAGTGACTACAATGTGCACTTGCAGTCTTGAAATCGTGACTTTATATCTTTCAATATCTTTGGCAAAACTTTATATCTCACAAGTTGACTTTAAATTTTGCAATTATGACTGAAATTGTGACTTTATATCTTGCAATTATGACTTTTTCACATATTTTCAACTTTATATTGAACAAAGTGACTTCATATTTTGCCATTATGACTGTAATTGTGTCTTTATATCTTGCAATACTTTTTACCACATAATTCCAACTTTATGTCTCACAATGTTACTTTATATTACATTATTTCTCATAAAGGCCTCTTTATTATTTGAAATTGTGACTTTATTTCTCATAGTTGTGGCTATATTTCTCAAAGTATTTATTATTTTAAACTTCTCGCAATCACCTTTTTATTTATTCCAGACAGAAACAGCTTTGCATATTTCAGAAATGGAAAAAAAATTCAGCAAGGGTATGCAAAATTACTCATAAAAGAAAACAGTTAAAAAAAACAGTTTACAAAATGTATATTCCATCATTGCATTCCATTACCTTTATGTAATTCCAAATCCAAATAGTATTTTTTTTTCCCAGTGGAACACAGTATGTTTATCAGAATGTCCAGGTTGCTCATTTCCATACAATGGAAGTGAATGAATATTGTGTATTCTGTCAAGCTCCAAAAAAATTACAAAAAGCACTATAAAAGTGATCTAACTATATGACTTGTGCACTATATTCCAAAACATCTGAAGCCATGTAATTCTGCAAAACGTCACCTTTTTTGTTACAAGAAATAAAATAAAATTTGGGTGCATTATTGCTTTAAATCTCAGACCCTTGTGGCTCTAGAAAATTACCCTGAAATTATGGACTGGCTGACAAAATAATCAACCATCATACAGACTGCTGACACCAATTACTGTTTGTCTAATGTCAGAAAACATAAAAAAAATAATACACTCCATAATACATCATCAAGAAAACATAAACATAATTAAATTTGAGTAACTAAATTATTTATCACCCAGCTTAGAGTTTCCTTACTAATCTACAGCATAAAACCTCGATATGGGTTCACTCACCACTCATGGTTGCTCTGCAGTGGGTTAATGCTGGAGATTGGTCTAAAGTGGTCACAGGTAAAGCTCAACTCGTGCCAAACACACATGAAACAGTTTTTATACGGCCTGACCTTATTCTCTCACCCTCCATGTGACTCCATACTGAGTGACAGCAGAGGTACACAACACACCAGTTGACCTGATCTAGGGCCAGTTTTCCCTCCATTGATCCGTGCTTGATGGTCTGATCACTGATCTTAAATCAGCATAAATACACATCAACAAACACCCCAGGTGAGCTCTACAAAGCTGACCCCGCACCATAACCTCTCCACTTTCCAACAGTGAACCAAAAGATCCGCACTTGAACCAGAACCTCTCTCACACTCAGGAGAAAACAGAGGCTTGATAAGAGTTGTTTTCTGACTACAGGGGGTTTTAGGCACAGCATTAATGTTTGGATGTAGGTACATTATGGCTAGACAAACAAACTAAAAGAACAAAAGAAATCATTTTGACAGTTTTATGCCTCATCCAAAGAGCTAGCTCAGTTAAATATTAGACTATAATTTAAATAAGGGTGTATTAATACACTTTGCATTTTAAAACAATAGAACACGACTTACCATGTAGTAGCAGCTCTTCTTGTATCTCTTCTGTTCTCCCGTGAGCAGCGTGCAGCAGATACGCTATATTCTGTGCTCACGAAGGAAACGGCGGAGAAAGTGATTTTTGCGTGGGAAGGAGAGGTTAAGGATTTTTCCAGTAAGACAAAAAACGACATGCTGCCCGACAGCGAAAAGAATCGACACGTTAATAAAGTCTCATTGGGTGAGGCGTTTAATACTGAGCGTGTGCAGCAGCGATATCCTCCGCTGAGCTGGATTCTAATGTTATTTAACAGCGCCTGAAGTTATTACATGTGAAATATAATCTTCATTAAATGATAAATAAGCATGTATTTAAGGTGAAAATGCTTTGTTGCATTGTAGTAGGCTACTACATTGGCAAGAGACAAATATTAGGCGTATTTCATTACTATGACAACATGATTGCTTGCACTTGTTGAGGTCCAGCCTTCAGATCTATGTGTGTGTTTGTGTGTGTGTGTGTTTGTGTTGTGTGTGTGTGTGTTGTGTGTGTGAGTGTGTGTGTTTGTTTGTGTGTGTGGTGTGTGTGTGAGTGAGTGAGAGTGTGTATGTGTGTGAGTGAGTGAGTGAGTGTGTGTGTGTGTG
>NW_015505408.1:634272-635140 GCF_001515645.1 Sinocyclocheilus grahami
GTGTGTGTGTGTGTGTGTGTGTGTGTGTGTGTGTGTGACCTTCTGCTCCGATACCCACTCACCACCTACACACGTGTCTTAGATCTGTATAAACTCATCTCGCTCTTTTCCTTGCAACTTTCCCCAAGGAATCTGCCATTTTTGGAGCACATTTCATAAGGGTTCGTTTAATTTTATATATTGTACGTTTGCATTTCTAAAATGATCAAATGCCCAGTTTTCTTGTTGTGATTGTAACTTTATGTAAAGGTTACAAGAACGTGTCTCAGAACGTACTGTTAATGTTATTTTTATCCAAAATATAACATTAGCTATTTGACGTTTATTTGTAATATTCTAAGAACATTTAAGGGTCCAGCTTTATTGTCGTGATTACGTTATTTAACGGTTATGAAAATGGTTTTTAGACCGGTCAAGTACAAATAACATCATGAGGACGTTCCAATAATGTTTTCTCTCAACAACATTATGAGAACGTTTATCAAAGTTATCGAACGTTCTATAAGCATTATATTAAGAATGTTTTTGTCCTAACAATTATTAAAAAAAAAAAACTGCCAACTTGTATCAAAACATGTTTCGCTAAGACAATGTGAGACAACACATGCAAAGTAATACAAATCTATATGTATCAAGCTCTCTGCTCTTCTATTATAACCTGATATGGCAAAAACAGAAGTGTGACCTCATCAAATACTAAATTTTACATGATAGAAAAAGTATGTCTTCATCAAGAATGCAGCACTGCTTTTATGACAAATGTGTGTGTATCCATTCTTCAGCGAGTGTAAGGACCGTAAACATGGCTTTAACATAAAACAGTGCATTTTGCATGTGTGAAAGGTGACAGCAGCAGATTGCATCACTA
>NW_015505408.1:636004-636947 GCF_001515645.1 Sinocyclocheilus grahami
GCATTTTGCATGTGTGAAAGGTGACAGCAGCAGATTGCATCACTATGGTAACACAATTGGCCTGCTAGAGTGTGGGTGGTATGTTGCATACATGTTCTCCATTTAGCTACTGTAATTACACACTCAGCTGCTGAGAAACAGGCATGAGACGCATTAGACACAGTTAATATATTTATAAAAGGTTTGTGTTTACTATTGTAAAGTGTACAAATAAGCTAAGCGGTGACAAATTATTTTGTCACTGTAGTTAGTAGGCTATATAGTGCTAAAATAATTAATTGTTATGTGACCCTAAAGACTGCAGTAATGCTGAAAAATCAGCTTTGCATCGCAGGAATAAATTACATTTTAAAAATATATTCATTTGTAATATTTCACAATATTACTGTCTTTACTGTAGGCTATTTTTGATCAAATAAACGCAGCCTTAGTGAGACTTCATTATAAAATTATTGAAATATCATGTTTCCTTCTGACTTTTGACAAGTACTACAGTTTCAAAGTAAAGAAAAGTTCAAATATAAATAAAAAAATTTCTTCTATTATAAAACTATCTGCATTATTTCTTCCCTCTGACCTGTTTGGCAGTTGGATGTCTTTTATTTTTGTGTCCAAAATGGTGTTTTCTTTCTTATTGTAGGACAGATTAAATGCAGCTGAATTGATCGGAACATTATATTTTATTCATCTATAATTTTCTAATATCTTGCATAATATTTTAATTATCAGTCTTTGTTCACTGAAGTATTTGTTGAATAAAAACATAAAATTTTCTGTATGCAGGTGGTTATATAAAATCTTGATGCATATTTGAAATCATTAGCAGACTGCTATTTGTTCACATATGAATACTGAACACTCAGAAGAAAAAAAGGGCAAAATCAGTCACTGGGGCGGTACCTTATCAAAGGTACTCTTTTGTACTTTTATTTACCTTAAAAAA
>NW_015505408.1:638511-639124 GCF_001515645.1 Sinocyclocheilus grahami
TTTTTTTTTTTCAGGAGACAGACAAGCATTGGTGAAATGCAGCTAGACTTTTGATCTTTTCTACGACTTTTAGACTACGTTTTTGTTTTCATTTTAAAATGCATAGCTTAGACGGAATCATATTTTCTATTAATTTTCTGCTGATTTACGCGACCTGATGAGCATTAGCTGCTTCCTGTGCTGTCTGCTTGCATGTTCTCTTCTCAGAGGAAGCTCTTTAGCTGCTCATGTCGCGTTCATATTACTGCGTCCATAACCCACCCGGTCTTTGATGACAAATATCCATTACACTTCCACGTTCAATTCTGTACGTAAGCAACCCAGAAAAAACATTTCTACAGATGAAACATGAAGCTAATAAACACACAATTAAGCCAGTATATAATTTTTATGTGATTTTCATGAGATTCTGCCTATTTTCATAGAAATACAGGGTGTTTACAGTACATTAGGAATGCTAAGCAGGTGCAAAAAATATAAAAGGCTACAAATAACTATTTCAGCAACATTATATGGCCAAAACACAGATTAGACGCAATCTATTACAAACACTCGCTGGTGGTTTAAAGTGCTTTTTCACTTTTTTAATTTTAGTCAGTGTGTAGTGTGTATG
>NW_015505408.1:639134-639571 GCF_001515645.1 Sinocyclocheilus grahami
AGTGATTTTTGCGTGGGAAGGAGAGGTTAAGGATTTTTCCAGTAAAACAAAAAACGACATGCTGCCCGACAGCGAAAAGAATCGACACGTTAATAAAGTCTCATTGGGTGAGGCGTTTAATACTGAGCATGTGCAGCAGCGATATCCTCCGCTGAGCTGGATTCTAATGTTATTTAACAGCGCCTGAAGTTATTACATGTGAAATATAATCTTCATTAAATGATAAATAAGCATGTATTTAAGGTGAAAATGCTTTGTTGTATTGTAGTAGGCTACTACATTGGCAAGAGACAAATATTAGGCCTATTTCATTACTATGACAACGTGATTGCTTGCACTTGTTGAGGTCCAGCCTTCAGATCTATGTGTGTGTTTGTTTGTGTGTATGTGTTGTGTGTGTGTGTGTGTGTGTTTGTGTGTGTGTGTGTGTGTGTGTG
>NW_015505408.1:640149-642235 GCF_001515645.1 Sinocyclocheilus grahami
GTCTAAGCTGTTCGCCAATCACAACGCACTGGGACAGCTAACCAATCACAACACATTTTGTTTTTCGGAAGGCGGACCTTCATCAAAGCCGGAACTAATCGAGCCATTTGTGCCAGCCTGGGGAGAAAGATATTTTAATAAATGTAAATTATGTGAAAAAAAAGAGCGTTTTTCGAACCGCCAAGCATGAGAGCATGTTCTAGTACACCCCCAAAACAAAATCAAGACTTTGTAAAAGAGCATAATAGGACCCCTTTAAATAAAAACGTAGTATACATCTTATAACTTGTCTAAGATGTTAGACAAGCTAAGCTGCGCCACATGGATACATTGTCTACGTTGTTTGCACTTTGATCTGAATGTAGAAAACATATCCGTGTGGCGCAGCGGACACAGAATAGCACACGTTGTTTTCGTATGTGATACTCTCCAAAATGGTGCCAGGGTGACGTGGAGGAGACGAATTGTTGAATAAAGTCGATATTTTTGTTTTCTTTTGCACACAAAAAGTATTCTCGTAGCTTCGTAAATTTATGGTTGAACCCCTGATGTCGCATGGATTATTTTACCGATCTCCTTGCTACGTTTCTGGACCTTGATCATGGTAATTACATTGCTGTCTATGGAGGGTCAGAGAGCTCTCGGAATGCATCAAAAATATGATCTTAATCTGTGTTCCGAAGATGAACGGAGGTCTTACGGATTTGGAACAACATGAGGGTGAGTAATTAATGCCAGAATTGTTGGGTGAACTAACCCTTTAAGTGACATTGTTCACAAGCAGTTTTATTGACGTCCTTCCATGAGAGCAGATACATTTTGGTAAGTTGTACTGTATCTTTCAACATGGTGTCAACAATGTTCACGCACATTTATTTCATGCAACAATTTAAATGAAAGTGGAAGAGATTCACGCGCCACGCTGCCACTTGAACTGAACTGGCTAAAGCGATCGGTCACGCCACATTTAAGAATGTCAAAACTGCATTTATTGTTTGAATTTTACGATAAAATGGACAGAATTTGAACACCATTTCTTATCAGAAGCAACACAGCACAAATCTCTGCGATTATTGGATGGGAGGTGCACTACAAATAATGTTTTTTGAAGGAACCTAACAACCTTGGCTTGAACTACGGCCACATTTTTATTGGTTCACTCAATATAGTTAGTACCAAAAGATGGAAAAAGTGAAAATGAAAACTTAGAATATATTGCATGAGTCATATTGACTACTTTTTTGTTGCTTTTTGTTTTATTTTGATGCTTGACAGCCTCAATCCGCATTCACGTTCAAAAAAAAGAGAAGACGTATAATTTAAAGGGGTGGTTGATTGCGATTTCACTTTTTTAACGTTAGTTAGTGTGTAATGTTGCTGTTTGAGCATAAACAATATCTGCAAAGTTGCAGCGCTGAAAGTTCAATGCAAACAGAGATATCGTCTTTTAAAAGGGGTCATATGATGCGATTTAAATTTTTCCTTTCTCTTTGGAGTGTTACAAGCTCTTGGTGCATAAAGAAGATCTGTAAAAATGCAAAGACTAAAGTCTCAAAATCCAAAGCCCAAATGTTCACGCAAAGAAAGAAGGCATAACTTTTATTCTCGCTGTAGTATTGTTGACGCTGCAGCCATGTCCTGAAGACGCCGTGTGCTTCGTTGTGAAAGCGAAACTACTTTGTTTGGTCTTCCAAAAGAGGACGATATCCGCTTCATCATGCCTGGAGCGGATCTGGGCTGGTCACTGAGGGAATACATCAACTTTCACCATGGACAAAGCGGAGTCCAGCCCGCCTCAGCTCACTCTATCCCAGCCTCAGAGCACGCTAAGCCGGGGCTTCCCCTCACGGTAGGCCGCTGTGTTTTTCGTTGCCACTGATGATTCAAACGCGAGTTTTGGGCAGTAGAGTAGCACTTGTTGTTGGTCATTTCTCCGATCACAAATGCAGAGTTTTATGTTATGTTACAGTATAAGTCATTATAATCAGTAATTGTGTCCCCACTGGATGCAAAAAATGCCTCATTTGTAATAGGTTTTAATGTTTATGTCTCGTCGCTCCGGCCTGACACGGCATCAACAGTATGT
>NW_015505408.1:643141-671062 GCF_001515645.1 Sinocyclocheilus grahami
CACCAAATACACAAAATAATGTTCTTTTTAGCAGCATCATATGACCCCTTTAAAATTCTGGCAGTTTAATGCCTACAAAAACGGCTGGTAGGGACTACAACGAGCTTCTTCCCAGGTCCGTTACGTCACAAACCCAGATAAACCCCGCCCCCGGGAACACGCAGCAAAGGGGGCGAGGCCATGTTGTGCTGCTTTACAGCAGAAATAATGTTCTTTTTAGCAGCATCATATGACCCCTTTAAAATTCTGGCAGTTTAATGCCTACAAAAACGGCTGGTAGGGACTACAACGAGCTTCTTCCCAGGTCCGTTACGTCACAAACCCAGATAAACCCCGCCCCCGGGAACACGCAGCAAAGGGGGCGAGGCCATGTTGTGCTGCTTTACAGAAGAGGAAGAGAAAACTAGAGGTGCACGTAAAAATCGCGATTCTGTCTTCTAACGATTCTAATGGATTCACAAGTTTCAAAATCAATGTTCAAAAGCCCTGCTCTGCATATCTCTCTCTCTCTCATATTCAGATCATCAGCTCAGCTCCAACAAACTGTTCCATTTATACACTTATTTTCACATAGCTATGAGAAGCGTTATACATGGACGTGCGAACGATTGCTGTGCTGTATTAAAGCTTTAATCAGAATAAAACCATACATTAAAAGCTAACAGAAGCAGTAGAATTTACAAACAACAGCGTATCTAAAAGTATGGGACAACAACAAACAAACATACCATTAAGAGCAGTGCTTGCACAGGTTCTGCGCGATCCTCTTCATTAATATTCTCTGCGTCTCAATCGGGCTCAAATTGATAAGCAATATAGAGGACGTCATTGTTTACAATACAACCGAAGCACTAGGGATGGGCGGATTTTATGATCGATCCTCACATAAAAATATATATTCTAAAGTGCATTTTTTTAAACATGAATTTTATTTACTTATCAAGAAATTCGGTGCATAAAATAAGCTTCTAAGTGGAAAAATAGACAATAGCTGTGTCTCATTTAGAAGGCTGCGCCCTCTGGAGGTCGAATCCTCTGGAGGTCGCATCCTCTGTAGGATGCATATACGAAGTGTCCTCAACCTAGAATTAAATGAGACGGCCTTCGTAGGACAGGTGGAAAAGGAAACAGGAAGTATCACGTTGCTATGCCAACACATTTAGAGCACTGTTGCGCTCTCACACTACTTAAATGAAGGAAAATTATTTCTAATTTTGGAAAGTAATTTGAAAAAAAAAATGCTTTTACTTGTTTTATTTTGTTCAATGTTTGAGGAGCTGCATCGTATGCACAGCAGATATCTGTTAGAGAAGAAAAATAGGAGGAGGATATTAAAAACAAAGTTTATCTGTTTTTACGGAGGCGATTTAAGGTAAGTTGTAAACACCACATTTGCGCTTGTGTGCGCATCTGCCGGCGATGGCATTTTTCAAATGAACAACGGTTGTTTACGGCGACGCAAAGAATTGTGGGTTATCTGTAGCAGTGAAGGATACACCTCATGCATCCTCCGAATTCCTGTGAAAGAAGGTTGCATTCGGAGTGTCCTACTTGCTTTTCTGAAATGAGACAAAAGCCTCAATGACGTATGCAGCCTTCGAATGCGACCTCTGGAGGGTGTAGCCTTCCAAATGAGACACAGCTTATATTAGCGAATAATTGTGTTGGATAGAACCATTTCTCCTGCTCATCGGAACACACGCAAATGCTGAAAGACAGAACCATTCAATCACAGACAGCGTTCGCTGCTGACGCATGGCTCACAGTGCTTGTTCAAATAGGGTTGCGTTTCCCAAAAGCATCAGAAGCGTACGTAGATCTTAAGAAACCATTGCCACATTATTACATTACATTACATTGTTACTATATATAAAATGAATTCTGAAAAATGCATCACGGTTTCCACACAAATATGAAGGAGCAATAATAATAAATGTTTCTTGAGCACCAAATATTAGAATGATTTCTGAAGATCATTTGACACTGAAGACTGGAGTAATGATGCTGAAAATTCAGCTTTGAATACAGATACATTTTAAAAATATTAAAAAAGTTATTTTTAATTGTTATATTTCTCAATATTGCTGCTTTTACTGTTTTTTTCCCCAAATAATTGCAGCCTTGGTGAGCATGAGACTTAAAATATTACAAAATCTTACTGACCCCAAACTTTTGTGTACATGTAATATTTCTTTTAAATTGGCTAGTTTGTGCAAGTAAACTTAATTAAACTGGTTGTTAAAAGTTCAAATGGATTGTGTTATGTTCTGTAATTGCCGTTAAAAAATCTGTCAGAAAAAAAAATGCTAAAGTTTCACCTTTAGGGGTACAACAGCCTGGCAGCCTTTTACAAAACTTAACCATAGTTTTATTACAGTAACCACAGTTTACCACAGTAGTTGTAGTAAAATTGCAGTAACCACAAATTTACCATGATAATAATAATAATAATAATACATTTTAGTACTTATGTAACACCATGTTTATTTTTCATGAGGTACCCTCAAAGGTGCACCTTTGTAACTTATCTACCCTTAAAATATGTATACTTGTATGGTACTAATATGCTCACTTTTGAGGTTACTGCCCCAGTAAAGGGCTAAAATATATAATTATAGTATATTTTATTTCTAAAAGTGCTAAACCATAGTTTTATTACAGTAACCACAGTAGTTTTAGTAAAACTGCAGTAACCACAAATTTACCATGATAATAATAATAATAATACATTTTAGTACTTATGTAACACCATGTTTATTTTTCATGAGGTACCCTCAAAGGTGCACCTTTGTAACTTATCTACCCTTTAAAATATGTATACTTGTTTGGTACTAATATGCTCACTTTTGAGGTTACTGCCCCAGTAAAGGGCTAAAATATATAATTATAGTATATTTTATTTCTAAACGTGTAAACAAAAAAAGGCCTATGAAATGTTTAAAAAACATGGCTTTAAAATCTAATATTAAGTGAGTATAATTACTGATTATATATTCTTTTAATAGTTTCAAAGATCAGTTTAGTTTAGAAGTATCTGTATCGATATTGACGATATCGCCCATCCCTACGAAGCACATTCTGAGCTTGAGTGGCGGGATGTTCAGACGCGCTGTAGAGGCAGTTTAGCGAATCACAACACACTGAGCCAGCTGACCGTTTGTTACAGAAGGGACAGATCGGCATGGAATAAAGGTAAATTATGTGAAAAATAATGCGTTTTTTAAAAAGCGAAGCATGAACACATGTTAGACTGCACCCCATAAACACAATAAAGCCTAGAAAAAACCCAGTCAACCACCCCTTTAAAACAACAGGTAAAAGTAAAATAAGTAATTGACAGAATTTTCCTTTTTTTGGTGAACCACTGCTTTAAGTGTCACAAAATGAAAAAAATATATAATAATAATAATAATGATGATGTATAAAGCTCATTCTGATGATGCCACAGTGACCTCTAGTGGAGATTAATTTAGTAAAATCAGGAATAGTTTAGTTTTGTGACCTGAACAAAACTCTTCATCACTGTGAGAATGTCTTATAATATGGTTGACCGGTTCGGATCGCTCACCTGCATGATTCTGTCTCCCATCCTGAGACCAGCCACCTCTGCAGGTCCACCTTTAGATACGCGTGTGACATAGATTCCCTGTGACGTTAATGAGGTTAGAAGAGTCACTTCTGAATGACAGAGGAGGAAAAATGCCTCACTCTAAATAGAATTCAATTCACGAAACATGATTTTTCACCTTGTCTGTCTTGTCTTCGGAAAACGGATTCTGGCTTGGATCTTGGTCGATTCCCCCTCCAATGCTGAATCCTAATATTACATTATCACCATCCTGTAGTTTGTGAATCTCAATCCGTTGCTGAAATACAGAGAGGAAAACACAAGACAGCTGACTTACAAGGCAGGCATAATAAGTATACGTCTAAAAACTTAGCTATCTATATACATAGTCAGCATTTTTTAGAATAATGCACGCTAGGTGCTATCTAGGTAGGCGGCTAACTAGGATTTAAGACATCCTATGGCACAGCTGTTTATCACCATATATGGCAGCATTACCTGAACAAGAACATAAACCACGCCCACTTACTTCACACCTGAGTGACATCAGAACAGATACAAATAAAATAATACAAAAGAACAATTAAACTTATTTAATATTAACTGTATCCCAAAAATGACTAATAAGCATTGTATAAATAGCGTTTCATTTTAGGGAAGCCAAATGAACACTCTGGTTTTGCTCTAGTTTAAGAGCAAGTAAACCGAAGTCAAACGAAGTAAAACGTTCGGTTTCGTTATATTGTGCCCCATAATCATTTCACACAATCTAAATAAATACACAAATAAATTGAATAATAAAGACATGATGAACTATTGTTCACTTTGTTCGCCCCTGCTGGCTAACGTTAGCTTAGCATGCTAACCCTTTCCATTACATCAGCTGTTAGCTTAAACTCAAATAAACGTATCCAAACTGTCCTGTCCTGTCGCCAATTATTGTCGAGAATAAAAAAAACAATTTTTAATTAACCGCTTTCCGAGTCAAACGATATAAAATGAATCACTGTCGTTGTAAAAACACTACAGAACCGCACACAAGGCAGAAAGCACTAATGCTAGTGAAGCTTTCTCACACTGAACGCAAACTTACCACAACCGTTGAGACAGGCTGGCCGGGGATGAACGACATTTTCTGCGTGTTATAAAACTTTTATTCCCTGTTGGGTCTCTTGGGTGTTTACTTCAGGGATTTTCACTGACAATTACTCGAGTGAGGGGTTGGGTCGTTCTTGAACGATTCGTTCATTTTGAACGAATCTTTAATGTGACTCGAGAAGAACGAGTCATCTCGGGGAGTGATTCGTTCAGTCGCGCATGCGCAACATCCTATAGGTTCTGTTCTGGAATTAGTCAAGTAGTTCACCTGGTTCGAGTCTTCGGGTTTTTCCGAGTCCTTCGTTCATCACGTGACAGCCCCATAAACCCAAACCCGACTTGTCAGATGAGAGCTGAGGTGAGCTAATCATAGACTGAAGACCCAGGTAAACAATGAAATGTTACTGTAGTTCTAAAATAAATATGAATATGCATTAATTCATCTCACTCACTCACTCACACAGATTCAGTATTCCTCAAAATGAATAAAAAT
The DNA here is from genome assembly GCF_001515645.1 of Sinocyclocheilus grahami. Classification (NCBI taxonomy): domain Eukaryota; kingdom Metazoa; phylum Chordata; class Actinopteri; order Cypriniformes; family Cyprinidae; genus Sinocyclocheilus; species Sinocyclocheilus grahami. The sequence continues at coordinate 648,301 of NW_015505408.1, forward strand.
AATCCAATTCAGAATATGACGCAAACCTGCAATAATTAAATGTTAAACAACACAAATATGCTTTATGTATTTAATCCCATTCTATTAAGCAATGTCTTTGCTTCTGACCTTCGGTGATCCAGTTCAACCGTACTAATAAGCACAAATTACTCTAGACAAACATTTGTGTCTTTTTTTGTGTGTTGAAATGTCTTCTTCTGTATTCTACTGTACGGATGTAAATGTACTTTCCCTTCAGCCTGAGGTTTATTCATTTCACTTTTGGTGTGAAAAGGCTTATATATTTGCCAAAAATAGAACTTTTTTTATTTTAAAAACAAACAAGCAAGCCCTGTCCAGATTTAAAAAGTAACGCAAAAGTAACGTAACGCATTACTTTCCATAAAAAGTAACTAAGTACCGTAATTAGTTACTTTTTATGGAGTAACGCAATATTGTAATGCATTACTTTTAAAAGTAACTTTCCCCAACACTGAAGACTACATTACACTTCTCTCATTTTATTCATCCTATTCTTTCATTTACGTAATCGGATTTGTCAGCTGAACATGGGTAAATGTTGATGTGACTTATTTACGGGTAAAACTGTGATTTCCAGAGATTTGACTGTCATTTAAACAAGCACGAGCACTGATTCACCAGCAGATGACGCATTTTGGTGTTGTAAATAAAAATATTTTAGAGTATATTTTACAAAATATTTCAGTGCTTGTACTTTGTTTTCATGTTACTTTATTAATTGTGAAACATCATATTGAAAATTGTTTCTATACCTTTTTTTCCCAGTGCACAGCATGCAGAATGATTTTGTAGGTGGGTGGTAAAATCATGAAGTGATATAATCATTTACATTTCTGAATTCATATTGATTGATCGATTGATTGATTGAAAGTAAGACATTTAAGGTAGTGTAGTCATCCTGTAATTATAATGGAGATATTATTTAATGTAAAGGCTAAAATGTTTAGTCTTTTTGTGTATAGTCTTTTTTATCATCACATTAAAAAGCAGGTTTCTTTTTAATGATTCATATTTGAAAAACATTTGTATGCCAAATCAGTGTAGTACAGTGTAGATAATATATTATTAAACAAAGGATTTGTACCCAATATTGATTAGTAACAAATGCACAGATGCCTTTTTTATTAGACAGATGCCATTTTTATTAATCTTCGAAATACAAGTCATAAACTTCAGACGAAAAAAGTTGGAACAAATATCCTTTTTTCTTGTTTGCAGGTTATATATTTGACTAACACTGCTGAAAATGTGTGTTTTTTTTTCATTAACAATCTTCTTACATAATAACTTGCTTGTTTGTTTATCACTCATTTTTATTTTTAGTATGCAAAAATACTTGATATTTCCCCACAGTCGGCAATGTAAAAGTTTATACCATTTCTCCACACCATTGAAAAATTCACCAGAACTGTTTAAATAGGACAATCGAAGGCATGGTCTATGTTCAGAATAGCACACTACCATACTACTCTTAATGTTTTTGGTATATAGTATGTATACCGTGCATAGTGTGTAATAACTGGAAGTACTCCGAACACAACCAAAGCACACTGCACAGAATACTGTATCCCATAATGCAGTGTACCATATTTACATGATAAACGTGTAATATAATGAGATCAAAATGTAGCATAGTACGGTTTGGGGTATGTAATATTGCATATTTCATACTGTTTCACATACTATTCAATATAAAGCAGTAGTGTGCAGTATGCAAGTATTCCATTCTAAACATAGCCATTCATTGTTCACCATTGATTTTTCAAGTATATAACCCAACATTTTTCTCACAAATGCAGTCTGTTACAAAGATTCTTACCGTACGTCTACACTAGCTTTAAAATAGTTCACTATGCTCTGAAAAAGAAGGTATTGTACACTCTTCTTTAAAGCTTTGGATCTGTCACATATCAGCTAACTTCTTCATAATCAGTCCTCTGTTTCTCATCAAATGTTCTCGACAGAATTTGTTGATGCTCATGATGTGAAACATGAGGTATCTTGGTGCTGGATGGCTCATTGAAACTGCATAGCAACATACGCGTGAACCTCTTTTAGACATACAGTATATACACAATCAACAAAACCCGAAACACAACATCTACCCACACGGTTACTGTGGAATCATGGGAGCAGCCTGAGATGGGACACGGGAACAAGTCTCTTGATTGTTCATCTACTGTCCAGGCACGTATGGCCAGCTGATGGAGCTTCCAGAAAGCTGCATGTCCCGGATAAGCGTCTCAATGGGCGTCTTGCCAACCAGCCGCATGAAGAAGAGTTGAGAGATGAGGTTGGCGGGAACGGCTCTCAGGGCGGGCAGTCGCAGCAGGAGTCGGCCGAAGCGCTGTGGGTGACCTGGATACTGCATACGCTCGTACTCGGTCAGGGCCACCTGTGCTTTCTCCTGCAGGCTCTCGATGTGCGCCGGATCTGACAGCCCACACGCGTCTGCAGGAAACAGGACAAAGAGTTTACAACCCAGCTGCAAGTGAAATCCAAACGGCAAATGCGATGGATATTTGGCAATGTTATTTTCTCTCTTCCACTTCGCTTCCTGTCCTCTCTACACTGTCCTGTCAAATTAAAGGCAAAAATGCCACACAAAAAAAAAACATGGTCAGACTAATTTTCCAACTAACTAGAGTTTTACATTTTAAAAAGAGTGGCTGTACAAAACCCACTGCAACTAATCATTCTGGATTTAGCTCATTGCTATGCCTTTACTAACGTGTTCTGGGAGGTTTAGCATGTTGCTATGCCTTTACTAACGTGTTCTGGGAGGTTTAGCATGTTGCTATGCCTTTACTAACGTGTTCTGGGAGGTTTAGCATGTTGCAATGCCTTTACTAACGTGTTCTGGGAGGTTTAACATGTTGCTATGCCTTTACTAAAGTGTTTTGAGTGGTTTTAACATTGCTATGCATTTACTAATGAGTTCTGAATGGTTTTAGCATGATACTACTGCTATGTGTTTAATAATGTGTTATGGGAGTTATTAGCATTTTGATTTGCCTTTACTAACGTGTTCTGGGAGGTTTAGCATGTTGCAATACCTTTACTAACGTGTTCTGGGAGGTTTAGCATGTTGCAATACCTTTACTAACGTGTTCTGGGAGGTTTAGCATTTTGCGATGCCTTTACTAACGTGTTCTCAGTGGTTTTAGCATGGTGTGTGTTTAATAATATGAGAGGTTTCAGCATTTTGCTTTGCCTTTACTAACATGTTCCGAGTGGTTTTAGCCTTTTTGTTATGCCTTTAGTAACATGTTCTCAAGAGATTTTATCATTTTGCTTTGCTTTTACTTACATGTTCTGAGTGGTTTTAGCATGTTGCTATGCTTTCACCCATAGATATGTATAGATGTTTTCACCAACATGTTTTGAGTGGTTTTACATGTTGCTATGTGTTTAATAATGTTTAGAGAGGTTCTAGCATTTTGCTATGTGTTTAATAACGTGTTCTCAGAGGTTTTAGCATGTTGCTATGCCTTTGCTAATGTGTTCAGAGTGGTTTTAGCATGTTGCTATGCCATTGCTAATGTGCTCTGAGAGGATATGAATGTTGTTATGACTGCTAACATGTTCTGAGTGGTTTTAGCATGTTGTTATGCCTTTATTGTGTTTTACGTCTAAGTGCTTTTATCATGTTGTTATATGTTTACTAATGTGTTCTGAGAGGTTTTAACATTGCTATGCCTTTATTAATGTGTTCTGAGTGGCTTTAGCATGGTATGCGTTTAATAATGTTATGAGAGGTTTTAACATTTTGCTTTGCCTTTACAAATATTCTGAGAGGTTTATCATTTGGCTATGCTTTTACTAACATATTCTGAGTGGTTTTAGCATGTTTTTATGCCTTTAATAATATGCTCTCAAAGATTTTAGCATTTTGCTACACCTTTGTGGAGAATACATTTGTATTGAACATTAATGGAGCAAGATTTTGTGTGAAAATAAATCATGCAAGTCGTTCATTTTGTTTAAAAATCTTATAAATGTATAAGATGTCAAGGGGGGCCTTTTATCCCACACTCAGGGTAAAAGGCACACAGTATTGATACAATTACTTCAGCTAAAATAATGTTTTTTAATAATGTCTAAGTTAAAACATGTTCAAAACAATCACTTTAGCAATGTTTGTACTATTTTCTGCTTATTTGAAAAATAAAATAATTAATGTTTGTTCAATAAATATACTGTCAATAAACTATGTTAATATAAAAAATATAATATATAATTTTAAAATACAGAAACAATATCATTTTAAGATGTAAAGATTCTGAAAGTATTGAAGGAGATCCCATAATAATTTAAAATAGATTTACAGGAGTAACAACAAATGATATTTTATGTGATATGATTAATATCATGTTTTTAAATATGATGGTTCCATTCTAAACATGGTGATTATCTCTAATATGGACACCCAACATAATATATGATATTTAACATCTGAATCTAACCATGTGATGTGATGTCAACAAATAGAAAAGTCAGCCTTCTATTAATTATCATGTTAATTACTGTGCCCTAAACAGCAGGGGCACTTTTGACCCCAAAAACCATACTTTTACATATTCTTTCGTTATTTAAAAACAAAACTGAAAATCTTTAAGATGACCTTTGTCTCAAAATATATGCATTAAGTTTAGCTCATTCTCATTTGCTACTTAAATCTAAAACATTTTTAAAAACATAAAATATTAGATCAAGTAAGCACAGAATCAACTTTGCGCTGCTGTGCACCATAGCGTCAAGGATCAGACAAATATACACATGCATCTTGAAAAGCAGATGTTTTGGAAAGTGCTAAGCTACGTTTTTGTGCCATCTAGTGGTGTAGAGGAAAATAATATCAAAGGCGCCTTTTGCCTCGTTGTACCCTATATTTAACTCTCACCTGGTGAGAACAGAGCGATGGCTTTCAGACAACTGTATTCGGCCGAATCCACCTGCAGTCGTGTCAGCTTGTCCACCTGATCCTGGAAGACCCGCACCTGGTCCATGAAGGACACGACGCGGTCAGCGGGCATGGGGGAGGAATGAAAACCAGCAGCTGCCAGCAGAGGGGCCGTATGCAGCGGCAGAGCCGACTGAGCTGCATTCAAGATGAACAGTTCACTCCAGCTGAGCCTCAGAAGGGCCACCTGCTCCGACACGGGCAGGTCAGGAAAGTAGGGAATATTCCGCACCCATTCGATGGTACTGAAGAGCAGCCGGGCCGCCAACTCACATATATTGTCGATGCCCATGACGGAGCTGTTGCCTCCTGCGAGCTGCTGGCCGCACTGGGCTCCGTAGCGGCTGTTGGGGTACGGCTCTGCTCTCAGCAGCTGAGAGATGAGTTCAGACACCGGCTGACCATTGAAGAATTCAGCACCCATGCCTTGACCTCCTCCAACATCACCACCCACACCAACCATGGAGGCTGGACTGATGCCTGCATGAGAGGGAGGGATTCGACCACGCTGAACTGCTGGAAAATACAAGAAAAAACCAAGAGAGAGAAAGGAAACCTCAATATAATGATACAAACCGAAAAACCCCTTCTGAATGACACAAGTAACATGAAACTAGCTATAAAGTTATGTGGGAAATTGTTTGTTTGGGACAACATCGGAAATATAAATATAGACTGTAAATATTTACAGTATATGGCTCATTATACACTACCAGTCAAAAGTTTTTAAACAGTAAGATTTTTAAGAGTAACAGTAAGTCTCTTCTGCTCACCAAGCTTGCATTTATTTGATCCAAAGTACAGCAAAAAGAGTAACATTTGGAAAAACGTTTTTCACTATTTGAATATACCGGTATTTAAAAATTAAATTTATTCCTGTGATTTCAAAGCCTTCATTACTCCAGTCACGTGATCTTTCAGAAATCATTCTAATATTCTGATTTTCTGATTAAAAAACTATTATTATTATTACTGTTGTTGTTGAAAACAGCTGAGTAGAATTTTTTCAGGTTTCTTTGATGTATAGAAAGTTCAAAAGAACAGCATTTATCTGAAATAGAAATCTTTTGTAACATTTTAAATGTCTTTATCATCAATTTACTTTTGTTCAATTTAAAGCATCCTTGCTAATAAAAGTAATCATTTCTATAATTTCTCCCCCCAGAAGAAATTGTGGGGGGGGGGGAATTCTCTAACCAGTAGTTGTTTTACTGAAAAAGCACATTGTTTTACACTTTTCTGATGTGAAATGACTAGAAAGACTCATGTACTGTATATAGTAACATTTTTATTACAAATATATATATATATATCTCACTGGTTTGCTGACCTTCTTTCCTCATACCGACCCGGAAACACTTCTTCAGACGGCAGTACTGACACTGGTTACGGTGGTGCTGATCAATCTGACACTCTCTGTTTGACCTGTGAAGACAGTTTAGACACCATTGAGCCAAGAGAATACATGAGATGATTTAAGATTTGGCACCTTTAAAAGAGAATGGGTGATCAGTGGAAGGTGTGTGCCGGGTGTGAACATCACTACAGATTGCATAATTAAAAAAGATAGAATCTTCCAATAACGTCATGATCATATCTTTCCTGGATGTTATATTATAATCTCAGCATAGATACTGACAATTTAAGTCATTAATTCTAGTGTTATCTGTGCAGAATAAAGGCAGATCTTGGGAAGACTGTGTTACATCGAGATTTGACATTACAGCACCAAAAACGAGTGTTTGCATACCAGATTCAAAGTAATTAAAGACACAATTACCCCTATATATGAATAAATTAATTGTATTGAGTGTCTCCCAATAAATTGACACAATCCCTAAAATGAGTACAAATGCAAACTGACAAGAAAAAAATATAAAAAGGCAAACGTGACTTAACTTCATTGAATGTTGATGAATAAAAATAGAACTAATTATGTGAACAAAAGTGAAACCTGTGTGCTTTAAGTCTTTTGTGTTGAAAAGACACAAATTCAAACTCAATAACACTAATATAACTATTTCAGTTGAGCGTTAAATACAACAAATAAAGCTGAATGTGAATTAATCTCCGTCCTTTCTGAGCTGTGATGTGTGAAGAGCTCTCCAGTGATTCTCAGGTAAATTATCACTCACGAGTCACGTAACCTTGGCACAAACACAAAGGACACAATTCTGTTCACTCATTCAGCAAGGCTAATGTTACATCTGCTGTAAGAGTCCAATTATACACAGAACATGCACAATTGTGTTTATGCCTTTACTAACGTGTTCTGGGAGGTTTAGCATTTTGCGATGCCTTTACTAACGTGTTCTCAGTGGTTTTAGCATGGTGTGTGTTTAATAATATGAGAGGTTTCAGCATTTTGCTTTGCCTTTACTAACATGTTCCGAGTGGTTTTAGCCTTTTTGTTATGCCTTTAGTAACATGTTCTCAAGAGATTTTATCATTTTGCTTTGCTTTTACTTACATGTTCTGAGTGGTTTTAGCATGTTGCTATGCTTTCACCCATAGATATGTATAGATGTTTTCACCAACATGTTTTGAGTGGTTTTACATGTTGCTATGTGTTTAATAATGTTTAGAGAGGTTCTAGCATTTTGCTATGTGTTTAATAACGTGTTCTCAGAGGTTTTAGCATGTTGCTATGCCTTTGCTAATGTGTTCAGAGTGGTTTTAGCATGTTGCTATGCCATTGCTAATGTGCTCTGAGAGGATATGAATGTTGTTATGACTGCTAACATGTTCTGAGTGGTTTTAGCATGTTGTTATGCCTTTATTGTGTTTTACGTCTAAGTGCTTTTATCATGTTGTTATATGTTTACTAATGTGTTCTGAGAGGTTTTAACATTGCTATGCCTTTATTAATGTGTTCTGAGTGGCTTTAGCATGGTATGCGTTTAATAATGTTATGAGAGGTTTTAACATTTTGCTTTGCCTTTACAAATATTCTGAGAGGTTTATCATTTGGCTATGCTTTTACTAACATATTCTGAGTGGTTTTAGCATGTTTTTATGCCTTTAATAATATGCTCTCAAAGATTTTAGCATTTTGCTACACCTTTGTGGAGAATACATTTGTATTGAACATTAATGGAGCAAGATTTTGTGTGAAAATAAATCATGCAAGTCGTTCATTTTGTTTAAAAATCTTATAAATGTATAAGATGTCAAGGGGGGCCTTTTATCCCACACACAGGGTAAAAGGCACACAGTATTGATACAATTACTTCAGCTAAAATAATGTTTTTTAATAATGTCTAAGTTAAAACATGTTCAAAACAATCACTTTAGCAATGTTTGTACTATTTTCTGCTTATTTGAAAAATAAAATAATTAATGTTTGTTCAATAAATATACTGTCAATAAACTATGTTAATATAAAAAATATAATATATAATTTTAAAATACAGAAACAATATCATTTTAAGATGTAAAGATTCTGAAAGTATTGAAGGAGATCCCATAATAATTTAAAATAGATTTACAGGAGTAACAACAAATGATATTTTATGTGATATGATTAATATCATGTTTTTAAATATGATGGTTCCATTCTAAACATGGTGATTATCTCTAATATGGACACCCAACATAATATATGATATTTAACATCTGAATCTAACCATGTGATGTGATGTCAACAAATAGAAAAGTCAGCCTTCTATTAATTATCATGTTAATTACTGTGCCCTAAACAGCAGGGGCACTTTTGACCCCAAAAACCATACTTTTACATATTCTTTCGTTATTTAAAAACAAAACTGAAAATCTTTAAGATGACCTTTGTCTCAAAATATATGCATTAAGTTTAGCTCATTTCTCATTTGCTACTTAAATCTAAAACATTTTAAAAAAACATAAAATATTAGATCAAGTAAGCACAGAATCAACTTTGCGCTGCTGTGCGCGATCAAGGATCAGACAAATATGCACGTGCATCTTGAAAAGCGAATGTTTTGGAAAGTGCTAAGCTACGTTTTTGTGCCATCTAGTGGTGTAGAGGAAAATAATATCAAAGGCGCCTTTTGCCTCGTTGTACCCTATATTTAACTCTCACCTGGTGAGAACAGAGCGATGGCTTTCAGACAACTGTATTCGGCCGAATCCACCTGCAGTCGTGTCAGCTTGTCCACCTGATCCTGGAAGACCCGCACCTGGTCCATGAAGGACACGACGCGGTCAGCGGGCATGGGGGAGGAATGAAAACCAGCAGCTGCCAGCAGAGGGGCCGTATGCAGCGGCAGAGCCGACTGAGCTGCATTCAAGATGAACAGTTCACTCCAGCTGAGCCTCAGAAGGGCCACCTGCTCCGACACGGGCAGGTCAGGAAAGTAGGGAATATTCCGCACCCATTCGATGGTACTGAAGAGCAGCCGGGCCGCCAACTCACATATATTGTCGATGCCCATGACGGAGCTGTTGCCTCCTGCGAGCTGCTGGCCGCACTGGGCTCCGTAGCGGCTGTTGGGGTACGGCTCTGCTCTCAGCAGCTGAGAGATGAGTTCAGACACCGGCTGACCATTGAAGAATTCAGCACCCATGCCTTGACCTCCTCCAACATCACCACCCACACCAACCATGGAGGCTGGACTGATGCCTGCATGAGAGGGAGGGATTCGACCACGCTGAACTGCTGGAAAATACAAGAAAAAACCAAGAGAGAGAAAGGAAACCTCAATATAATGATACAAACCGAAAAACCCCTTCTGAATGACACAAGTAACATGAAACTAGCTATAAAGTTATGTGGGAAATTGTTTGTTTGGGACAACATCGGAAATATAAATATAGACTGTAAATATTTACAGTATATGGCTCATTATACACTACCAGTCAAAAGTTTTTAAACAGTAAGATTTTTAAGAGTAACAGTAAGTCTCTTCTGCTCACCAAGCTTGCATTTATTTGATCCAAAGTACAGCAAAAAGAGTAACATTTGGAAAAACGTTTTTCACTATTTGAATATACCGGTATTTAAAAATTAAATTTATTCCTGTGATTTCAAAGCCTTCATTACTCCAGTCACGTGATCTTTCAGAAATCATTCTAATATTCTGATTTTCTGATTAAAAAACTATTATTATTATTACTGTTGTTGTTGAAAACAGCTGAGTAGAATTTTTTCAGGTTTCTTTGATGTATAGAAAGTTCAAAAGAACAGCATTTATCTGAAATAGAAATCTTTTGTAACATTTTAAATGTCTTTATCATCAATTTACTTTTGTTCAATTTAAAGCATCCTTGCTAATAAAAGTAATCATTTCTATAATTTCTCCCCCCAGAAGAAATTGTGGGGGGGGGGGAATTCTCTAACCAGTAGTTGTTTTACTGAAAAAGCACATTGTTTTACACTTTTCTGATGTGAAATGACTAGAAAGACTCATGTACTGTATATAGTAACATTTTTATTACAAATATATATATATATATCTCACTGGTTTGCTGACCTTCTTTCCTCATACCGACCCGGAAACACTTCTTCAGACGGCAGTACTGACACTGGTTACGGTGGTGCTGATCAATCTGACACTCTCTGTTTGACCTGTGAAGACAGTTTAGACACCATTGAGCCAAGAGAATACATGAGATGATTTAAGATTTGGCACCTTTAAAAGAGAATGGGTGATCAGTGGAAGGTGTGTGCCGGGTGTGAACATCACTACAGATTGCATAATTAAAAAAGATAGAATCTTCCAATAACGTCATGATCATATCTTTCCTGGATGTTATATTATAATCTCAGCATAGATACTGACAATTTAAGTCATTAATTCTAGTGTTATCTGTGCAGAATAAAGGCAGATCTTGGGAAGACTGTGTTACATCGAGATTTGACATTACAGCACCAAAAACGAGTGTTTGCATACCAGATTCAAAGTAATTAAAGACACAATTACCCCTATATATGAATAAATTAATTGTATTGAGTGTCTCCCAATAAATTGACACAATCCCTAAAATGAGTACAAATGCAAACTGACAAGAAAAAAATATAAAAAGGCAAACGTGACTTAACTTCATTGAATGTTGATGAATAAAAATAGAACTAATTATGTGAACAAAAGTGAAACCTGTGTGCTTTAAGTCTTTTGTGTTGAAAAGACACAAATTCAAACTCAATAACACTAATATAACTATTTCAGTTGAGCGTTAAATACAACAAATAAAGCTGAATGTGAATTAATCTCCGTCCTTTCTGAGCTGTGATGTGTGAAGAGCTCTCCAGTGATTCTCAGGTAAATTATCACTCACGAGTCACGTAACCTTGGCACAAACACAAAGGACACAATTCTGTTCACTCATTCAGCAAGGCTAATGTTACATCTGCTGTAAGAGTCCAATTATACACAGAACATGCACAATTGTGTTTCGACAGCCCTGTACACATTCAGCCGGGTATTCTTTTGGATCGGGAAATGAAAACGGAGCACGTTGCTATTATGGCACACTGCGGATATTTTTGTAATTCTGTTTGCTCCCAGAAAATCTTATAAATAAGTCAAGCCATCATTAAACCTGACTAACTTAATCAAATATGGCTATGCTTAACAAAGAAAAGGTTTTGACATAATATGATGACCAGATGCCCACGGTACACATCCAAACCATGACCCATGAGGTCACAGTGATTAATCAGTGAACTGATTAATTGATTAATTTAAAAACATAAAATATTAGATCAAGTAAGCACAGAATCAACTTTGCGCTGCTGTGCACGATCAAGGATCAGACAAATATGCACGTGCATCTTGAAAAGCGAATGTTTTGGAAAGTGCTAAGCTACGTTTTTGTGCCATCTAGTGGTGTAGAGGAAAATAATATCAAAGGCGCCTTTTGCCCCGTTGTACCCTATATTTAACTCTCACCTGGTGAGAACAGAGCGATGGCTTTCAGACAACTGTATTCGGCCGAATCCACCTGCAGTCGTGTCAGCTTGTCCACCTGATCCTGGAAGACCCGCACCTGGTCCATGAAGGACACGACGCGGTCAGCGGGCATGGGGGAGGAATGAAAACCAGCAGCTGCCAGCAGAGGGGCCGTATGCAGCGGCAGAGCCGACTGAGCTGCATTCAAGATGAACAGTTCACTCCAGCTGAGCCTCAGAAGGGCCACCTGCTCCGACACGGGCAGGTCAGGAAAGTAGGGAATATTCCGCACCCATTCGATGGTACTGAAGAGCAGCCGGGCCGCCAACTCACATATATTGTCGATGCCCATGACGGAGCTGTTGCCTCCTGCGAGCTGCTGGCCGCACTGGGCTCCGTAGCGGCTGTTGGGGTACGGCTCTGCTCTCAGCAGCTGAGAGATGAGTTCAGACACCGGCTGACCATTGAAGAATTCAGCACCCATGCCTTGACCTCCTCCAACATCACCACCCACACCAACCATGGAGGCTGGACTGATGCCTGCATGAGAGGGAGGGATTCGACCACGCTGAACTGCTGGAAAATACAAGAAAAAACCAAGAGAGAGAAAGGAAACCTCAATATAATGATACAAACCGAAAAACCCCTTCTGAATGACACAAGTAACATGAAACTAGCTATAAAGTTATGTGGGAAATTGTTTGTTTGGGACAACATCGGAAATATAAATATAGACTGTAAATATTTACAGTATATGGCTCATTATACACTACCAGTCAAAAGTTTTTAAACAGTAAGATTTTTAAGAGTAACAGTAAGTCTCTTCTGCTCACCAAGCTTGCATTTATTTGATCCAAAGTACAGCAAAAAGAGTAACATTTGGAAAAACGTTTTTCACTATTTGAATATACCGGTATTTAAAAATTAAATTTATTCCTGTGATTTCAAAGCCTTCATTACTCCAGTCACGTGATCTTTCAGAAATCATTCTAATATTCTGATTTTCTGATTAAAAAACTATTATTATTATTACTGTTGTTGTTGAAAACAGCTGAGTAGAATTTTTTCAGGTTTCTTTGATGTATAGAAAGTTCAAAAGAACAGCATTTATCTGAAATAGAAATCTTTTGTAACATTTTAAATGTCTTTATCATCAATTTACTTTTGTTCAATTTAAAGCATCCTTGCTAATAAAAGTAATCATTTCTATAATTTCTCCCCCCAGAAGAAATTGTGGGGGGGGGGAATTCTCTAACCAGTAGTTGTTTTACTGAAAAAGCACATTGTTTTACACTTTTCTGATGTGAAATGACTAGAAAGACTCATGTACTGTATATAGTAACATTTTTATTACAAATATATATATATATATATATATATATATCTCACTGGTTTGCTGACCTTCTTTCCTCATACCGACCCGGAAACACTTCTTCAGACGGCAGTACTGACACTGGTTACGGTGGTGCTGATCAATCTGACACTCTCTGTTTGACCTGTGAAGACAGTTTAGACACCATTGAGCCAAGAGAATACATGAGATGATTTAAGATTTGGCACCTTTAAAAGAGAATGGGTGATCAGTGGAAGGTGTGTGCCGGGTGTGAACATCACTACAGATTGCATAATTAAAAAAGATAGAATCTTCCAATAACGTCATGATCATATCTTTCCTGGATGTTATATTATAATCTCAGCATAGATACTGACAATTTAAGTCATTAATTCTAGTGTTATCTGTGCAGAATAAAGGCAGATCTTGGGAAGACTGTGTTACATCGAGATTTGACATTACAGCACCAAAAACGAGTGTTTGCATACCAGATTCAAAGTAATTAAAGACACAATTACCCCTATATATGAATAAATTAATTGTATTGAGTGTCTCCCAATAAATTGACACAATCCCTAAAATGAGTACAAATGCAAACTGACAAGAAAAAAATATAAAAAGGCAAACGTGACTTAACTTCATTGAATGTTGATGAATAAAAATAGAACTAATTATGTGAACAAAAGTGAAACCTGTGTGCTTTAAGTCTTTTGTGTTGAAAAGACACAAATTCAAACTCAATAACACTAATATAACTATTTCAGTTGAGCGTTAAATACAACAAATAAAGCTGAATGTGAATTAATCTCCGTCCTTTCTGAGCTGTGATGTGTGAAGAGCTCTCCAGTGATTCTCAGGTAAATTATCACTCACGAGTCACGTAACCTTGGCACAAACACAAAGGACACAATTCTGTTCACTCATTCAGCAAGGCTAATGTTACATCTGCTGTAAGAGTCCAATTATACACAGAACATGCACAATTGTGTTTCGACAGCCCTGTACACATTCAGCCGGGTATTCTTTTGGATCGGGAAATGAAAACGGAGCACGTTGCTATTATGGCACACTGCGGATATTTTTGTAATTCTGTTTGCTCCCAGAAAATCTTATAAATAAGTCAAGCCATCATTAAACCTGACTAACTTAATCAAATATGGCTATGCTTAACAAAGAAAAGGTTTTGACATAATATGATGACCAGATGCCCACGGTACACATCCAAACCATGACCCATGAGGTCACAGTGATTAATCAGTGAACTGATTAATTGATTAATTTGCTGGTGGTCACCAAGTCACTGTTCTGTAGACTTTCAGCTTCTGTATATTGTGATGTATCTTGCTGCTGTTTATTTAGGCGACATGCATTTGAACTCTGCTCAACTTGTCACATCGCCGACCTGTTACTCCAAGTTGTCTCAATTTTTGTAGAAAATGACATACTGAAGGTTGCTTCCGTTGTTGTCAGTATGAGTACTTCTAAACAGCTTGGGGAGAGCTTGTACTGCTAGTCGTTTGTCAAGTTGTATTTGGACAACTGTGTTTTCAACTAAAAATGTTTTGATGCAATGTGAAAGAATTTCCTCTTTACTTGCAAAAAAGGCCTAAATCTTAACATTAGTAGTAATGTTGACTGATTAGCATTATAGCAGGGCTCGACAGTGCCCCATTTGCATGTGTGCAAAATGTCTTTAGGAGCATGTGTGCCAAAAAAAAAAAAAAAGTCTCAAATTTGGCGACAAAAAATATATATAATAATTCCATAAAATAAAATAAAAAACATGAACTGCGAAACAGACTATTGTTTTTTTTATATCTTCAAAAAAGGCTATGATTTCAATGATTAAATATGCGTTTCAAAGTCAAAACGCGGAGCTGTCACGCATTCTACAGGTTCGCGGTTTCATAGCAGCTCGCAGTCAATAAATAACTCGCATTTATGCCAGGCGATTGCATATGACCTGCTGTCGATTAAATTATGACAGTATTCACTTCATTATGTTTATATTGTAATATGTTGTAGAGAATGGTTTAGAACTTTATGCAATGGTAAAGCATTTCAAAATAAGAGTCTAATTTACGGTGACCAAGAGAGCTCAACGCGCTGCAAATGAAAAAAGCACATGCAAATAGAAAAAACACTTGCAAATTTAAAAAACATATTTATCAATTTGACAACACACACGCTGCAAATGCTCACAACACAACCAAATAAAGAAGCGCTGCAAATAGGCACAGACCACAGTGGAAATGTTTAAGAGTATGGGATTACATCTCTGCCACAATTCTGCGCGTGAAATATATTTTAAGTGCGCAGTAGTGCGGTTTTGCACGCGCGCGAACTGAGTTTTGTGGAGAAAATGTCTTGCAAAGAAGAAAGTATTTCGAGCGCACGAAATCAATTTTGCATTTAAAATAAGTTTTTGGATGTGTGCAGACCTTCTCTTCTGCGTGTGCAATGTTTCACCAGCTTGCTCACCTGATGCCCGGCCCTCAGTGCGCTCAGCCCAGCGTTACACTATGCCACAATTCCAGCCAATCAGAGACGAGGCTGCTAAATTCTGATTGGCTGCCTTGACAACCATTCACAACATTTCTTGCATTACCTCGACAGCAGAAGAGGAAAAATACAGTGCATGCATAATTATTATGCAAGTTGATATTCAGATCATATTTTTTTCCAAGCACATTTGACCAATTCCAAACGACATCAATCTTAATAACTACTATTAATCTTGTATTTAATCATTTATAATTGATATATAATTATTCATGAAGGCTGGAAGTGAAAAATGTCTTATATTCAGGTGTGCATAATTATTAAGCAGATTTTCCTTTACAGATAAAATTAACCAAAAAAGAGATTTAAGATTTAAAATTATTAAATGCCCATGAGAAATATTCAAAACTAATACAATGCTAGAAATTGCAAAGTTAATGCATAACCATTGGACAAAATGCTCAGTGGGTCAGCAGGGTCAGTCAAAAAAATGCGGAGAAGAAAAGATGCATGTTAACTGCAAAAGAATTAGGAATTAAGGTGAAGAATTAGGTGTGAAATCACCAGGAACCATTTAGTCTCCAGCGCCACCATTTTCCAGAACTGCAACCTATACCTGGAGTCTCCAGAAGTACAAGGTCTCAGGTTCTCAGAGACTTGGGTTAAGTATAGAATCCTAAAAAATGACCCCTACTTAATAAGAATCACATACTGAAGTGTAGTAAAATACTTGAAGACTGATTTATATATATATATAAAGATCGCGTGCGTGCAAAATGCACTTTTGTGCGCTCAAAATATGATCTTTCGCGCGCAGAATTGTGGCAGAGATCTAAGCCTATATAAGGGAACCGCAAAGTGACAAACATGGCTGGGACATGCTTATCAATGTCTACTCTGAAAGGTGAGATTTTTGTTTAACATCCTGATCATATTCATTAGCTGTGGATATTATTAGCCTAAATAAGCTGACGAAATACACAATTACTGTAACTGTGAAAGGTTATGTAAGCTGGCTTACTTACTTTTACAACTTACCTTACAAAAATTAACCATAGCCTACTATTAAAATTAATTCATTAATAAATACATTTATTATATAAGAAAAATGTAAACAAAAAATGGTTACTGTAACCATGCACAAATTAACCATGGATTTACTACACTAACCAGAGTTTTAAACATGATATTTGTACAACTGTGGTTATACAAATGGTAATCAATACGCCAAGAAAAAAAAACATGGTTAATTTTTGTTTTGTTGGGGTAATTTTGTTGTGGTCTGTGCTACTTGTGCGTTTCTGTTAGTTGTGTTGTGAGTATTTGCAGCGCGTTTCTGCTTTTGCAGCACGTTTCTTTATGTGTTTGTGTTGTGAGTATTTGCAGCGCATTTCTTTATTTGTTTGTGAGTATTTGCAGCGCATTTCTTTATTTGTTTGTGAGAATTTGCAACGCGTTTCTGTTTTTGCAGCGCGTTTCTGTATTTGTTTGTGTTGTGAGTATTTGCAGCGCGTTTCTGTTTTTGCTTGTGTTGTGAGCATTTGTAGCGTGTTTTTGTATTTGGTTGTGTTGCGAGTATTTGCAGCGCATGTGCTGTCAAACTGATGAAGATTTTTCTTAATTTGCTGGTGCTTTTTCTATTCTCATGTGTTTTCTGAAGTTGCAGCGCGTTGAGCTCTCTCGGCCATCGTACTAATTTCATATTGAACTGTCACCAACTGAATTGCATTGGTCAACCTATTTAAAATTAATTAACCGATTTGAATGTGAATTATATTGTATAGTGATGGGTGAAATTGAGCTTTTCGAAACTCAGAATTGGTAAAACCATTGCGTCGCAAAATGATTCACTGTTTCGAAGCACTCCAATCGGATCGTGAATCACGAATCATCTGATTCTGATGACTTTGCGAATTATTTCCCTAATTGAATGATTCGCAATCCACGCTCTGAAGTACCGATCTGAAATGATGGTTTGCGAATCATTATTCAGATCGGAACTACGCAGCGTGGATCGCGAATCATTTAATTTAGATGGGAACTTTGGAGTGGGTTTGTGAATCTTTTTATTCAGGTTGGAGTGTGTGTGAAAAGAGTGAAAAAAAATATTTAAAAACCTAATGTACTTTTTTTCATTGTGCCCCTAAATTGACTTAGGAGCACATGCTCCTTGAGAAAAAAAGTCAGCGTCAACCATTTATTATAGCATGAGTACTATGATTTATTAATCTCCCTTATTACAGGCTCTGATTCACGAGTATATAAATGTTCACTTACATACACTGTAATTTAAATGTCAGTAAGAGGTTAACAGAGTTCACAGAAAGTTCAGCCAAATTCCTTTGCCAAGCTGCATCTGGAAACACAGTGTGTGATTGGCTGTTGAGTCTGAGCAGTCGCAAATCTTTTTGTTTATTTATATATAGTTGGCGATGAGCCTTCAGTTTCTTGCTAGAAAACTGACTATTGTGCAGTTTGTGGTAATCACATTTTGCATTTAATGAAAAAAATTCAAATGTAAGTGGGAAACCTGTTTGCTAGCCAAAGTAAGACAGAGTGATGGATATTATGTGTGTTTCTCACCTGCAGGTGTAGTTGAGGTTCCGTCTGATGCTCCTCTTAAAGAAACTCTTGCACCCTTCACAGGTGAACACACCATAGTGCTTGCCGCTGGATTTGTCGCCACACACCACGCAGTCCACCACACAGGCCTTGTCCTCCTCGCCACCTTCTGCGTCGCTGTTCCCCGCCCGGGGCGAGCTGCTCTCCTCCTCCCCCCGCAGGTAACCTTTCTCACCGAGTCCATTAGCGCCGCCATTGGGGTTGGCCCATCCCCCGCTCACCATGGCCATCTCTGTGTTCACCAGCAGGAGCTGCTTGAGAAACCTTCCCACGTCGAGAATTCAGAGCGAATCCCTTCAAGCTGCAGACAGTAAGCCGAACAAGTCAGACTCGGAGGAGAAACACATTCAACAGCACTCTGAAGACCTCCGAGGCTTACCGGGCTGACATGTTTTTGTCATATCACAATTCCTGTTGCTTTTCTTCGCGTCCCCTAACCACAAAACCCTCTGAAGATCTCAAGATCCCTTTGATTCACTGAGCAGTTCAGAGTTGGACAGCTCACCTCGCCCTTTTCACAGGAAACAATAAATTACACATAAACACACCCAGACTTCAGGGAAAAGACAAGCTCTGAGCTCTCACAGCTCTGAGACGTGGATGCAATGAAACTCCTTCTCAGCTCGCAACACTAGAAAAACCTACTCTACATGGCCCCTAGTAACCGACAAGTTAAACCAGTTCCTTCGGTACTGAGAAACATGCGGTCGTGTTTAGAAACGTTGAGGGTATTACAGGTCACTTGGGTAGGTTTGACTCAACCTGCCAGTGCGTTTCGTATTTACTGGTTCATGTTTCGGTGAGAAAAATCACAAATGAGATCACTTAGTATCTCGGTTGTTTCTCCTGGACAGCAATGAGATTAAAAGGAGACTAAATTAAGTTTAAGATTTTTGCTTCTGTGAAGAACTCCCCTCTAATCTCATAAGTGTCTTCTCTAGTTTCTCAATAAAGATACCACAGTCTGTGAAGTCAAACATTTTCTCATCTAATTCTACCAAGAATTTTATTTTAATGCTTTATGGTTTTATTGTATATCAACTATGGTCTCATTTGTGTAATTTAAGTAGAAAGAGTCCCCATAGCTATGAAAGTACAAATCCTGAGCAATAAAATGATCTTCTGAGGTTATCTAAACGTCAAATAATCCAATAGAAACTGCTTCCTTTAACCCTTGTGTATCCTCAGACACATTTGTGTTGTTGTTGTTCATGCAAACAGCATAAGATTTTCCAAAAATGGGTATTTTTATTGGAATTTGAATATTTCACCCTTATAAATCTATTTTACACTTGGTACAAAAACAGTTACACTCAGGACCTTAAGGATAAAAATGTCTCCATTAAAACAGCAATATTCAACCCCAGTGCCATTTAGCTATAAAATCATGCATTCTTTGATTCCGTCGTCAACATTTTTACTATTTTTACATTTTTTTAAATGTTGAAAACTTTCCACCTGACAGCACCATTTTTTGAGGTTTGGCCTATAAAGCAAATACCCATGTTTTTCCTGTTTTCTGCTTAAGCTGAGAAAAAGGCCAAATGAAATTGTTATAAAGTATGTTAATACATGTTTAACATATATTAACATTATTATATATGTTAATACGAAGTTATGTAATTATAATTGTGTGGTTGTATTGGTATCCATATCAAGAATGGATTTTTTTTTCTTTTCTGACATTGCACAAAAAAACCTTAACATGAAACAGCTAATATTGTTTCTAATCACTGACATATCCAATATTTTCCTTTATATCTTTTTTATAATTGTCACACTAGGGTTAAACTGCTAATAAAGAGCTGCTTCCAAACAGCAGAAAAGCACAATGCCAAACATGCAGACAGCGAGCTGCCTAATGATAAACAGAGCTCAGCCCCCACCCTGCCTGCTCCTCAAGAAGCAAAGTTCAAGAAAGTTCCTTGCTCTTTCACTTGGTTAAACAACACAATCCTGCAACTTAGCAGAGAAGCAAGCACCTTTTGGTTGAGTCTCAGTACACTCTGTGCAAATACAAGAGAGAAAGAGAGAGAGTCCTTCTGTACCTTGTTTCGTCAGCCGTATGGTCTCCGGGGCCTCAGCATTCCCAGGAACCGATCTTAAGCTCTTTTAGCCGTCCGCTGCTTCCCGTGCCCTGCTTTTCTCCATTCATCAGTAAATCATGAGATCCAACTGTCAGGAGAGACAGCTGACCCGAGCGTCTGTGGTGACTGGCCAACAAGCCTCGCTCTGTTCTCTGTCTCTCTCTCTCTCTCTGAGTAGTGGAGGGCGAGCAAGCGTGTGTCTGTGTGTTCAGGGATTTGACACTGCTATTCAAGCCCTCTGGTTGCCATGGCGCCGCCTGCCTTATAAGGGTAATAGAGTCAAAGAGCAGTGAGTGGGCTGTAGCCACTCTAAACAAACAACCAGGAATGTGTTACCACACACACGGTTAACCCCTCTAGGGATGACCATAGGTGCACTTAGCATGCCTCTGAGGATGGAGAAGACCTCCTTAGTGAAGATCTAAACCTCAGAAGATGTGTCAGCGTGTTTATATCGTATATAAATATATTTAATATATAAGCATAGCCTATTTTTCTGAAATATATACATGCATGTGTGTGTATTTATATATATACATAATAAATATACACAGCACACATACATATATTATGTAAACAAAAACTTTTATTTTGGATGCGATTAATCGCGATTAATCGTTTAACAGCACTAGTAAAAACAAAATGTTTTCTCAATAAAACAGCTATTGGTTTCAGTGTAATATATTTGCTAGTTGCCAAGTTTAATCACACCATTTTGATATTCACCATTTTGACTCATAGTTTCAAAGGTAGGCCTTTTTTGGCCAACCAAATGTTATATTCTTGATGTTATAAATGTTATATGTTACTTGTTATATGTTATAAATGCTATATTCTTCACATTTTAATATTCATTTGGATTAAAATCATAAAATTATTGCAAACCATAACAATGTACCCAACGAGCAATTAATAAACACCTTGACAACGGGTCATTGGAGATCAAATATAGAAACAATTAAGAGGACAGTTACTGTTATGTGTGTGTGTGTTGTTGTTGTTTTAGTTGTTTTTTTAAACCAATTTTAAATTTTTAGAAGTGTCTAATTAGTAACATAGTTGACATGAGCTAAATAAAATATTTTCTTGTGAAAGAAAATGAAATAAAAAATTAGTCTATTTTTCTAAGTCATTTAGATTGTAGAAATACATTTAATGTACATACTAATTTAATTGAATAATTTAGATAATGTTGACTAATATTTTTTATTCATTATTTTGAACTCAAAAGACTTATCAATTCAAAAAGCAGACATTGCAAAAACCAATTTAAGGGACATAAAGCAAATTTCAAGCAAACTGGGAAAAACAGGGGTAGGCTACGTTTTCTCTTAATATGATATTTCTTAAGAAGATTGTTATAAACAATATGATTATCATCAACAGACATGAAAGGTTCCCTAGAATGAGCCAATAGACTTTTGTGTACTGAAATGATCGGTTTGGACTTTTTTTGCCAAATGTCTCCATTTGAGCTCCATTATAGAACGACAGTCATGCAGGGTTTGGAACGACATGAGAGTGAGTGCATGTTTCCACTCATTTTTCCACCCTTTAATAGTCTGTTGGACAAGCGAAATGAAAGAGAGAACAGAAAAACCACATTCAGTCATTTGATCAGGGTCAAACGTCTTTTTTATCTGAATAGCAGCATGTTATACTGCTAAGTGCAGAGTGTGAG
Organism: Sinocyclocheilus grahami; assembly: GCF_001515645.1. Taxonomy (NCBI): domain Eukaryota; kingdom Metazoa; phylum Chordata; class Actinopteri; order Cypriniformes; family Cyprinidae; genus Sinocyclocheilus; species Sinocyclocheilus grahami. Next base: position 670,379 of record NW_015505408.1, read on the forward strand.
AGGTTAAGAGCGAAGAAAGGGAGGGCCGGAGGAAACAAGAGGAAAACAGAAACAGAGTACGAGTCGAGAGGAAAAAGAGAGCATTGACGTCTGTGAGAAAAAGAGCATCGGCCAGCTACAATCCACTCACGCTGTTCAGGGGGAAGCGTATTTAAATGTGACATGATGTTTGGGGTCAATGAGCTGACCTTAACCCTGGGGTCAGAGCCTGCTGTGTGTGCGTGTGTGCTTTCGGGGCGGGGCGGGGCCTAATAACCCATCCCCCTGCTGTGATTGACAGCTCCTGTTTTTGTGAGTTTTTTTCCCAGGGATCGGAGCATCCCAAAGCTCTTAAAACACTTTACACCACACAGATGCTACTGGGTTTGCGTGACATGGTCATCTGTGACATTTGCCTTCACTTTCTATTTCACAGATTGTTGTATTTGAATGAGGGAATTAGTTGATTAGTTCTGTGAGTTAGTTATGAATAACATTGCATCTAAACAGTGCGCATTAAAAGTGCGCAATTCCTGTCTTGGCGAGCATTTACAAACAGTTATGTTTTTAGTAGTATGGGGGAAATTATGTATCAATATTTTTCTTGCATGAAGACTTGAGGGGTCTAGTTTTGGTCTGGTCCTGACTAGACTTCTGGTTTTAGATGGTTGATAGTTGTTCGAGGTCAGTGATTTAAAAAAAAAA
>NW_015505408.1:674306-687567 GCF_001515645.1 Sinocyclocheilus grahami
TGTATTCCCTCAGCGACCAGCACGGATCAGCTCCAGGCATGACGAAGTGGATATCGTCCTCTTTTGGAAGACCAAACAAAGTAGTTTCGCTTTCACAACGAAACACACAGCGCCTTCACGACATGGCGGCGGCGGCGGCAACAATACAGTGAGAATAAAAGTTACGCCTTCTTTCTTTGCGTGAACATTTGGGCGGCGTTATGCAAATCTTCCCACATAGTGAGGTAGATATGTGGGGGCGTGTTAGAACGAGCCGTTTTAGGTAGGTGTGGCTGACTCTTAACTTTTATAAAGAATATCTCTTTGGATTTGAGACTTTAGTCTTTGCAACTTTACAGATCTTCTTTATGCACCAAGAGCTTGTAACACTCCAAAGAGAAAGGAAAAATTGAAATCGCATCATATGACCACTTTAATACCTAAAGTGTATATCTTAGCACCTAAATGGTACATATTAGTACCATACCAAGATGCTGACCTGTATACCTCAGGTCCTTCCTTCAATGTAAGTTCACACATTTTTTTGTCTCCCAGGTGAAAAATCACCTCAAAAATCTCATCATTCAGCATGTCGTTTTCACATCACTTCAGCAGTTTGTTGAGGATATAGGAGACATAATCATTATCTTTATCCAAACGATCACTAAAACTCGGATCTTCCCGAAGCAGGCGTGTTCAGGACAGAGTCTGTTTATCTTGACCCCGTGACCCCTTTATTCAGCAGCTCCTGCAACACAGAGCAAATCCTTTAACCCCGGGGGTGTGACACTCAACCTTTGCTGCAGTCAGCTGGCCCGGGCGACACTGAAAGACGTGGATCAGTGAAAGAGAAGACAAACGTGCGAGTCAGGCTCCTCTGACCTCTCTCTCTCTATTGTGTTCACAGGAAGAGTGATCCGCGCTGGGAAAGACACACCACCTCTGGCACACACTGACCCATTTTCTGTGATGTGGGCCATGACCAATCAGAGCACAGTAGGCTCACAGAAAGGAGGGGTTTAGAGAGGCTAAAACTTTGAACTGCTTCGAACAAATAGTTTAAGAATCGTTGGAGAATCAGATGATATTAAAACATATTTTGAGAAAATGAAAGCGTTTTTGACCTTGCATGCATGTAAACCTATTGTAGGAGACTCACAAATCTCTATTGTGTGTCCCCCCCCCCCCCCATTTCCACTGTGAGAGCGACGGTGAGGCCGAATCTTCACAGGAAGAGTGATCCGCGCTGGGAAAGACACACCACCTCTGGCACACACTGACCCATTTTCTGTGATCTCGGTTTTCCTGAGACTCACAAGGGAAAAATGCTTTTAAATGAAAATGATTATGCAGCTGCTTTGATCGTGAAGAGGGAATGGACAAAAGGAGGTCAGAGTTACGACGCAGTGTTATTTTGGTATCATTGAGCTACTATAATAGTTTGTTCATATTTCGATTACATTTAATTTTTATATTTTCTGATTTTGTGTTAATTTTAGTTCAAATTTGAGGAATTCTGAATTCTCTCAATGTTCAATGCAGGATTCACAAAACGCTTGCCCTTGAAAGATGGCTCAGTACCCAGTTTATTTGGACCCAGCTGACTCCACTGAATCACAACCTGTAAATATGATAAATAATAGATATTTATATTTTCTATCGAGCGTTCAAAATATGGAACTATGGCAATGAGCGTATCGTTTCTGACACATGTTGTACACAGTAGACCAATCACAACAGAGTGGGCCATGACCAATCAGAGCACAGTAGGCTCACAGAAAGGAGGGGTTTAGAGAGGCTAAAACTTTGAACTGCTTCGAACAAATAGTTTAAGAATCGTTGGAGAATCAGATGATATTAAAACATATTTTGAGAAAATGAAAGCGTTTTTGACCTTGCATGCATGTAAACCTATTGTAGGAGACTCACAAACAATATTAGGAACCTTAAAATGGCATAATAGGGGAACTTTAACTATAATAACCATTACAGCGTTTGTATAGCGATATCTGTCAATGCAATAGCGAGTTGTGTTAGATGGACAAAACTGATATAATGTTTTTCTAATGCGCATGCACCTGTTGTTGTTGTTGCTGCCTGCTTTCATACAGCAAACTACCAGGTCACAGTAGTTTTTAAACTACATCAAAACTGTAACTGTTTTATTCATTATGCAAAAAAAAACATAACTTTTAAAATGATACACAAAATTCGCATGCAATTTTTCACATACATGTTTCTGTACAAATAGAAAGGAATAATACTTACAAGCAAATATTTGTAAAATGATGTACACTGACATGATGATATAGAGATATATTAGTAATATCAAGGCCTAGAATAGCTGGTCTTTCCCAATAGGTATACTTGCAGTCTTTGCACTTGGCTACTTGTCTACTTACATGATGTACATTCCAGCAAACTGTCAAAATGGCTAATAAATGTTCAGTTAAACTTTTTCACATGGGAGAAAAATATGCCTTTGAAGAGTATTCCTACAATCAGGTAGGTAACCAAACTTTTGAGTGATGCTGCATCTACACCAATAGGAGCCAGCAAAGCAATTACCTTATTGACAAATGGTGCATCCTGGTGCTGCAATTTTAGTTTTGTAGGTCAATGATCTATATGCTCAGTGTTTCTGCCCAACCTCACTCAAAATCAATGTTCATCATTAGCTTTCATAAATGTTTGTCAATAAAATGATACCAAGAAGAACTGCACTGTCTAGAGTATTGTCTCCTCTCTCCTCCACTCCATAGCTTCTAGTGTAGTACTTAGCTCGGCCTCTTCTTTAGCATGTCGTTCACCCATTACTGCGATTTGCTTCTCCAGTCACCACAGCTGCTCCTGGTGCTTCTTTCGAGAACTTCTGTAGGTGCTTGAAACTTTACTGTTGGAAAAAATTATTGTGATTATTCTATGGGATGTTGACATATAAGTGTACACAAATAAAGCTAACTTTTTGTAACTATTGTCATTGGTCTTATTCAAGTCTGAGCAGGATACAAACCAGCGTCAACTGGAGTTGGATGCACTAACAAGGATGCTAAAGACCTCGCTCCCATCCGGGTCACGGCACCAATATAAATTGGTGTTTTTGCACTGTTCCGAATAAGATTCAAATCAACATCGACTGACATGGTAATCAGGCTCACTAACAAGGACTCTAAAGACCGCAGCCACTAGAGTGAGCTGCTAGTGCACCTCTTGAGGCCAGGTGAGTGGGGTTTACCTGCACAGCTTTAATTAAGGCTGCACAATAAAGGTTAAATGATTCATCATGATTATTATGCGTAAAAATATAATCACATAAGCACAAATCAAGAGAACATCAACTCGCACAGTTTGCTCACAGATTTAGTTGAAGCAAACAAATGTGTAAAAGAAAACAGACTGGCTGTTTTACACTTTAATTTGAGAAGGAAATCTCAATAGAGATTGCTAAATGATTGACCAGTGTTTTCAGCTCATCAGCGATTTTTCCATAATGCAGAGAGAGGGCATGTGCGTGGTTGCCAGGTTGAGAAGATTCAGTATACCACTGGGCAGGAAGTGTATCAATTGATGAAAAAAGCTCTGTTTGGAATCTCTTGAAATCTGGCAACCACACAAGCTTACGGAGGCTTGTTACAAATGCAAGATAATGCAAATGCCAAATTAAAATAAAAAGTTTTTAGGATAAATAACCAGAAGGTAAACATCACAAATGATTATGCTTAATAAATTGAGAGAAACAGAAGTCATGATCACAGTGAAAATATCTGAACTGAACCAACACTGAACTGACTTAAGTTAGACAATGATACTATTATGCCCTGGTTATAAGCTGGTCCTGAGCTGGCCCTGCTCAGGACCAGCTTAAACCAGTTTGTGACCAACTACGCACCAGCTTAAACTAGCTCAAACCAGCTACCATGCTTCAAAACATACCTAACTAGCATATGCTGGTTGTTTCAACATGGTTTAAAGCTGCTTTACAACAGAATCTAAACTGTCTTCATAACTGTATTTCCATAATTGATTCTGCTATTTCCTATTTATCTCTGTGAAGCTTATTTGACACAATCTTCTTTTGTATAAAGGTGACTTGACTTAACAGCTCTTACCAGCTAGCGTCCGTTAAATATTTGTCGGAATTGTTGATCATGTGACTATACAAGCTGTTACTATGATAATCATGTGACTGTATGTACTCTACTTCTTATGCTATAGTGTTGTGATGGGGTTTTGGATTACATGTAGTAGTGGGAGAGACGCGCAATCTCCTCTCTGTTGATCCTTCTCTGAGTAGTGCTGTCTGTGAGCGCCGAGTCCAGCGACTCACGTAAAGCTGCCACTCTCTTCCTCAGTGACTGTTCCCTGCAACCGGAAGTAGAACATCCACAAGTAATGAGTCCTTTTCATGAGAGTCTGATGTCTTTTGGTGTCTTTTCCTACCTTTGCAATGCTGCTTGTAGTTCTCTTAGGATAGAGTGATTCCGAGGACCAGGAATTCCCCCTCCACCTTCTAGTTTTGCCATATTTTCAGCAATTCTCTACAACCGAGACAAGGTGCATCACTTTTCAGTGTTTCCGAAAATTAAAAAAAAAAACATCTGGTATTTCGACACATTGTAACTCACAACTTTCTGTTGACCATCATGCAAACATAATAGTACATTTCCAAACCAATGGGAGCAAAGAACGCTCCCATTATAATCAAATCTGTTCGGCCGCAGCAGGAACTCATTGACTGAGTGAAAACTCCCCCCCTCCACCTTCTAGTTTTGCCATATTTTCAGCAATTCTCTACAACCGAGACAAGGTGCATCACTTTTCAGTGTTTCCGAAAATTTAAAAAAAAAACATCTGGTATTTCGACACATTGTAACTCACAACTTTCTGTTGACCATCATGCAAACATAATAGTACATTTCCAAACCAATGGGAGCAAAGAACGCTCCCATTATAATCAAATCTGTTCGGCCGCAGCAGGAACTCATTGACTGAGTGAAAACTCCTATTTATGATGCACAATCAGTCTCTTACGTATATCATGTTTATACTTGGTTATAGTGAAACAATTTGTGAGCACGCATGCTGAACAAACTCAGTGGATTCTCTGACTCTGATTGGTCATTGGGTTCATGCGCTCAACAAACATGTCTATTATTGGCTACAGTGCTCAACCCTGTTGTAAATAGAAACCATTGATGTGCTTCACACAAGGGAACACTTAAAAGTGGATGCATATCAGCAGGTACCGGATCGTTTTTAAAATGTATCAACTTTTGACACACTAGGCTTTTCAAAGCACCTGTTGAGTGGCTCTCCTCTCCCCCAGCTCATCTCGCAGACTGTCCAGGATCAGAGCACCAGCAGAATCCTGGGCACTCTGGACCATCAGCGTCAGGTCCAAACACCGCCTCTCTTTCGCCAGGAGCCGCAGATTCCCACGCATCTCTGACATCTCCTCCTGCGCAAAATTAAATCATGTTATGAGAAACTGTACATTTCAACTGTAAAGTAATCATGATAAAACTGCATTGCATCACATTCATAACATACAGTATATGAGTGCATCGTTTGTGCATCCTTAGGGACATTTTTGTCTTTTTCATTTTTTTTCTTTTCATTTTGGCTGGGTTAACGCAAACAGCATAAATTGTGTAAAAAAAATTATTTTTATTGGAATTTTAATATTTAATTTCCTTTCGTACATTTCTTTTACACATGATCCTGGGTGTATTTTTTGTACCTAAAGGACAAAATTTCCCCTTTGAAACCTATTAATACTGTAATATTTAATATTCAAGCATACATTCTTTGTTAATAGGCTTTGATTCTGTTGTAAAAACATAATTTTTGCTGTTAACTGCTTCTGCTAAAAAGGCAACTGAATTGAAATTATGTAATTATAATTGTGTGGGTGTATTGGTATCGATATCAGAGTGTGTTTTGCATGTTTGTAAGGAGTGTGTGTGTGTGTGTGAATGTTTTTTCTTTAATCTGACACTGCACAAAAATAGCCTAATAATGCATCATAATTAACGTTTTTGCTACCCTAGAAAAAAAACTATTTGCCATAATATATTTAAAATACATTTATTTCATACTAAAGGTCCTTGCACACTGAATCAAAATGCTTGCTACGAAAACACAGAAAATCGAACCTGGTCTGAATTTTTTTTACTACGGACGGAAGTTTCAGAGGCAGTGTGTAAACATGATTGACACAATGTTAGGTCGTATTTATTTTTTAACGTGCGAGAATTTCGGACTCAGTGTGCAAAGACTCTAAACCAATTAACATATTTATTGATATATCACTTAAGACTTACTGATATAAAAATCATTATGTAAACAAGAAACTGACATTTAAAGGGTTAAAATCCTGAAAATGAATGCATTTTTGGTAGTTATATGATCAGGGCTGATGTTGGTAAAGAAATGTCACTGAAAACAGAAAAAAAAATATTAATATACAATATTATGACCATTTTTTTTTTAATTAGGGTTGGAGCTGTACTCTGCAGGGCTGCGGCTCTCCAGGACCGGAGTTCGCCACCCCTGATGTACAGTATTTGAAAAATAATGTGTTTTTTGAACATTAAAGCATGTCAACGTATTCTGTTACACCACATACACAAAATAATGATCTTTAAAAAAGCATCATATGACCCCTTTAATTAATTACTCAACGTTTTGCAAGTGAGTGTGCGGTTATATATCATTTTATAATATTAACATCATAACATGTGGTAAACTCTCAGACCAAAATCAGTGTTTTGGTTTGTTGCTACATTACAAATGTCTTGCCGGGGTCACTGGTGAACCAGTAGGCTTGCTATTGGTCAGCGCTGCGAATTAGTATGCCAGTGTTCACCAAACTTGAACCTGATGCAAAATTTACATCAAACAATTTGTTCACCGCTGCAAGTCCTTCTGGTGAAATCCTTCACTGCACTGAGTCCAATGGAGTTTTGTGACACCCTTCCATTTTCAAATAGTACTAATAGCTCGCTACGTATTTTTTCAATGTTCTGTAGCCACCTTGTTGATTAAACTACACTTAAAATGCATGTCTGCAAAAAGACTTAAAAATCCGGACATTTTCGCAGAAATAGTCCATTGAAATGAGCAACAGTAAATGTTGCCATTGCATATAAAACAACAACCTGTTTGGTTCGGTCTCAGCAGTGCTCTCTGGAGGACTGGAGGATGGCTCGCCTTTCTCCAAGTTCTCAGGTTGGGGTGTGCTAAGTATTTCTGTAAGATAAAAACGCTTTATTTATATGTGCGAGGTTGTACTTTAATGTGTTTATGTGCCACATGAGCTGTAATTCAAAGAGTGTGCAGCACCTGCGTTCTGTTGTTTACTGGCTTCGCACAGGGACAGCAGGTCACTGTAAGCCTCCTCACACTCCTCACTGTCAATCAAAGAGCCATTATCAGCATACCACTCACACATGCACGCTCCTCAAGGCCAAAGGTCAAGGTTTACAATGTCAAAAAGAATCAAGAAAACACTTTCAGGATCAGTTTTAGAAACGAGTGTGATATATACAAATGACTAAGCGCTGATCCGGGATCAGCGGTGATTTTATGCTCATACAGAGGTGAAGACAGCAGCACACACCAGTATGCCAGAGCCATGTGTAGAGCCGAGTTGTCTGCCTCCTGTCGGCTAAGACTCATGCTCAGCTGCTCCGATTCACCTTTCCTTCTGACCAGTGCGGCATTTAGACGCTCATTCCTAGCTTTCAGACGCTCCAGACACCTGCTCTGAGAAAACACACCAGTCAGAAGAGATCCAGCATTCAAACATTATTCAATAATTAGGGTTAAGCAAATTTTACAAACTTCGCTGGCTCAAATTGTTTTATTTAGTTCATTTTTAATGAACAAATAGTGATGATAGCCAAAATATTACATTTCATGGATGTATATTTTCTGAGTAATCCACTATTTTGTAAAACTGACAGCCAAAAATGGTAAAAATGACTTTAACAACATTATATTATACAGTATACACCAAGACTGGTGGGTCTATTAGTAAAATATGTTGACTTTGGCTATCTTTGTTGCATTATATGATAATAATGACCGTTCACAAATGGGAAAAATCACTTTTCATCTTTACCTGAAGTTTGCATGCCTGTAACTCAAGAAGTATTAAAGGTATCTTAGTGCCCTTTTAGATTTTAGTTCTTAACCATTCTTCTTCTAATATCTTCATTTTAGAGCCCTTATGGTTCATTTCCAGAGATATAGGGATTTCAATGTGTTATATTGTACACATTTATAGTGGTCAAAAACCAAATGTGGGTCACTTTGCATACAGTTGATTTTTTTTTAAAGAGGAATGTCTGAAAAACAAATAATGTTGAAACTAGAAATGCATCTAGTTTCCCCTCTACCAAACAACTGCATTGAACACACTTTTCCCAAAGTTTGTGTGCCAGTATTAAAGATATCTTAATGTGCTTTTAGGATCTGGTTCTTAATACATTTTCTTTTGAAATTTTCAATTTAAGGCCCTATATTGTTCAATCCCGGAGATATAGGGATCCCAATGTGACCAAACGGTTGAAGGGTTTGGTGTTGTTGTCTTTGGATGTAGACCATAATCCGAGGTCAGTATATAGGAATAAAACTAATAATATCTCACCTCTGCAGCTTTTCGATCTCAGTCTGCAGCACCGAATCAACGGTGCAGGGAGACGAAGGGGAGTCCGGCCTGGAGCTGGGTAGTTTGCGGGACAGCAGCGGGGATCCAGGATATGGAGGAGAGGAAAAGCAAGGACTTGAAGTTCGACTGGAGGACAGTGAAGGACTAACAGGAGGAGAACGACTCACTCCATACAGCCATTTCCTCTTCAGGTCCACCACCTGCCAAAAGATGAGTTCAGAAGCATAAGTTATTGACTGATTATATGACTGAATATATTTTTTAAAGCTTAATAAACATGAAAGACTTTTTTGGCTTAAAAAAAATTCAAGTAAACTAAATGAAAAAAATGTTGGGGGAAATAATAACCATTACAGATGTTTTTGACTTATCAGTTAATTCATATTAATACACATTATTCATAATTGCTAAAAAAAAAAAAAAAAAAAAGATGCACCATATAATGTTTAAAGCTACTATTTGATATGATGAAGTATATAATCGTATATGAATTAATTTTTATTTTATTTAATATTAATAAGTAATGATATTATTACTTTGAGGTATGCCACTGATATGCAATTTAAATATAATTTAATGTTGTAGTTGCATATGGACTATGAAATATGAAATCATATTTTAATATTATAATTGACTATATGCTTGTTTATGGCACCATTAATTTATGTCCTATACCAGATGGCAATTCTACAGGTATTCTTAAAATAATACAATTATCATTATTATTCTTTAGTTTATTCTGTAGAAAAGGCTGTTTTAATATATAATAATAAATATTATTATTATTATTATTATTATTACATGTTTATATTATTATAATATAATTTAGGATATAATATCATAATATATTATAATTAGATATTTATACTCCATTATGAAGAAAACTCAGTATGTTTTTTTTTATATTAGTGTTATTTTTCTTCTTAACATCCTTACATTCTTAACATTAACATTCTTACAAAAAACCCATAAATAAACTGCATTGAACACACTTTTCCCAAAGTTTGTGTGCCAGTATTAAAGATATCTTAATGTGCTTTTAGGATCTGGTTCTTAATACATTTTCTTTTGAAATTTTCAATTTAAGGCCCTATATTGTTCAATCCCGGAGATATAGGGATCCCAATGTGACCAAACGGTTGAATTTTACCCATTTTCAATGGTCATGGCCATTGTCACTTCCCATACAGCTGATACTTATTGTACTTAAAGAAGGATGTCTGAAGAACTAATAATATTGAAAATAGAAATGAAGCTTATTTCTTGTATATACTTGTATGTTGTATACTTGCATAAAAATGCACTAAAATTGTGAAGTTGAGGCACATTAACTTGCTCTCAGTCGTCTATTCATAAGATTCTTAATACAATTATCATTATTATTCTTTAGTTTATTCTGTAGAAAAGGCTGTTTTAATATATAATAATAAATATTATTATTATTATTATTATTATTACATGTTTATATTATTATAATATAATTTAGGATATAATATCATAATATATTATAATTAGATATTTATACTCCATTATGAAGAAAACTCAGTATGTTTTTTTTTATATTAGTGTTATTTTTCTTCTTAACATCCTTACATTCTTAACATTAACATTCTTACAAAAAACCCATAAATAAAAATTTTTTAAATGTGGCAAAACACCACAAATGAATTTTTTATTTTAACTTTTATTATTAAAAATAAAATTAATAATAATTATTATTATTCACATTCCTAAAAATCATGATCGCTATTTTATTAAAACAGTAAAAGTATTATTGTTATTATTAATAATAATAATTAAATCAGATTTTAATATAATTTTATTATAACATATTTCCATATATTTTTCTGTTTATGGCACCATTAATTTATGTCCAGTAGATCTGCCGGAGACCCACTCGGAACGAGAACGAGGTGTGGCGGTGAGGACTCGGGAGAGAGGGGTAACATTGGTGCCGTGACCTGGATGGGAGTGAGCTTTAGGGGGGTGAGTGTAACGGAGGCCAGCATATAAACATATTTCCATATATTTTTCTGTTTATGGCACCATTAATTTATGTCCAGTAGATCTGTAGTAGTAATTGAGTTTTATAAAGGAAAGCTCTTTTCTGTATTAATGATTGATTAAGAATGTCCCCATCAACCTTTTCCTGTAGCCACTTTTTCTCGTCCTCAAGATCCACCAGAGTTCTTTCAGCACCCACAAGCTCTTCCTGACGGCTCTTCATGGAGTTGTTGAGGTCTTGGTTGTGTTTGTAGAGTGAGAGAACATCCCGCTGATACTGACGTCTCTCATCAGGGGGCAGAGCAGAGGGGTACGAGATCCCCAAATCCCTCTCCATCTCCTCCAGCACCTGGGGCAGATCACACAGGTCAGAGCTGCATGGAGGAAGTTCAGATTGCAAACAGCACACGCAGTACCCTACAGAGGGGGCTACACGAGCACCTGTGTGGCCTGAACCCAGCTCTCCCGGGCTGCAGAGAGATGCTTTGCCTGGATTGTCTCAGCATTCTGAGTATGCAGCCTGAGCATTTTCCTCCCCTGACCACTAGACGCCTCAAGAGCAGAGAGAACCTTCTGCAGCTGGTTCCAAAGCTCACTGCTGCCCCCTGCGCAAAAACAGTGATTTTTTTGGGGGGGTAAATTTCCAAATTGTTGTTGGAATATTTAAATTATTCAGATACAATTATTCAACACAAAATATTGAAGTAGTTAGGGAAAATGTGACAAAATACTAACTTTATTATTATTAATTTTATTAGTCATTTTATTAATAAACATTAATATTTTTATTATAATAATTATCATTGTTTTTAGTTATGAGCCAAATTCCTGATTTTTGATTTATTATTTTAGTAATAAAATACAATTATTATAATTCTTTAGTTTATTCTGTAGAATGTTTTTTAAAATGATGAATATTATTATTAAATACAAATAAATTTTAACATTTTATTTAAAGTTACTTAATAATAACAAATAAGTTATTACTAAAGAACGTTTTAGATGTTTGCATGCACTCCATTATGAAGAGAAAAACAATGTTTTTAATTTTTTGTGTTATTTTTCCTTCCGACATCCATATTTATTCTTTCTTTTTAAATGTTAGCACTCCATTATGAAAGCAACTCTTAAATTACTCACTATGGTTTTGTTTTTTAGTATTATTGTGTCCTCCTGACTTCATCCATATTCATATATATAAAAAAAAAATGTTAAAAAAATGATTAGCAATATTTTATTATTACATCATCATCATCATCATCATCATAAAAATAACTTTTCAGTTGTTTGCACACCATTATGAGCAGATGTGAACACCATTATGAAAACTCGTGGATTACCTAAGTTTTTGGTTTTTAGTGTTATTTTTCCTCCCAACTAAAAAATTCTCAACATTTCTCAGGAGCCTTAATTTAGAAAAAAATACTAGCATGTGTCGGAAACGTTATAATGTGCCCAGAGAAAATAATTTTAAAGTTTAATAAGTAGCTTTGCATTTGGAAACAAAAGTCTGGCAGGCCAATAGCGCAGTAAATAGCAGGCTGTCCATATATATATATATATATATATATATATATATATATATATATATATTATTGTATATATATATATATATATATTTATTATTACTTTGAATAGTACATTGTACTGTGCAATAATAATATATATTATTGTACAGTACAATGTACTATTCAAAGTAATAATAATAGCAATAGTAATAATGTCATGATTACAATTTATTAGACATGCTTTTTGATTACTATTTAATTTAACTATTGAACTAAAATAGAGTCCAGAAAACAAAAAAAAACACAATACAGAAAAATTTAAATGGAAGTTACAATAGCATCTAAGAGTAAAAATTCTCAACATTTCTCAGGAGCCTTAATTTAGAAAAAAATACTAGCATGTGTCGGAAACGTTATAATGTGCCCAGAGAAAATAATTTTAAAGTTTAATAAGTAGCTTTGCATTTGGAAACAAAAGTCTGGCAGGCCAATAGCGCAGTAAATAGCAGGCTGTCCGTTCTGACACAGCATTTACTGTGATTGACGATGAGGCATTGTATAAACACAACATGCCTTCTGAGTCCCTGCAGACGTCTTTGGTCTTGGACTCCACTGATGCTGTGCCAGCGTCCACCATCGAGCCCTGCTGTGGGACGCACCCACTGACCCCGACTGGACTTTCTCTGTCAGAACACACACCTTTCACTTAGTGTAGAGCAATATATATATATAGTTTGCAATTGTTTGAAGCCGTGATTACCGTGGTATTTGTAAGGAGTCCATCTTCCTGTTGAGGTCAGAAATGATCTTCAGTAACGTGTTGACCTCCGTCTCACACTGCGCCAGTTCAGAGTCCGCCGACACCAGACTGTCCGATCTCTGAGAATAAAACTCTTCTTCATTTCACGTTTTTTTCCCGTCACTATATGGCACTTTCCCCTCAGATGCACAACCCATAGCTGGAGAGGCCACTAAATAATTTTAGGATTTCGGCAATGGGCAAAATGCAGAAACTCAATGGTTTTTACGAAAAAATTTCAAAATAAAGGTCCGGTTTAACTTGAAGAAATTTTGAGAAAAAAACCCCACATATATA
>NW_015505408.1:688047-715026 GCF_001515645.1 Sinocyclocheilus grahami
ACAGTACAATGTACTATTCAAAGTAATAATAATAGCAATAGTAATAATGTCATGATTACAATTTATTAGACATGCTTTTTGATTACTATTTAATTTAACTATTGAACTAAAATAGAGTCCAGAAAACAAAAAAAACACAATACAGAAAAATTTAAATGGAAGTTCCAATAGCATCTAAGAGTAAATGATGTGCTTAATCACTGTTATAATTATGAGGGGGTCCTTCTAAATTATCAGTGTGAAATGCACATATATAGTGTAGTTTAGAACGAAGATAACCTGGGGTTAAGCGCAGTGTGAAAAGCCCTCAAGTGGCATGAACAAACAAATAATGCTAGTGCTTTCTCCAACCCAAATTGACTTTTTTGCAATGACAATTTAAACGTCACAGTGAATTTTATTAGAAATGAAGAGGAGTTAACATTGAACATGTTCCAATAACAACTAAAAAAGAATCTAAATAGTATTTTGTCCTTATATCTACTGTTGTATAATGTAAAAAAAATTATACATCGACTCATGAAGATGCCAGAGAAAGCAACATGGGTGTTGTTGTTTTCTACATCACTCTTTTGTTCTGAGGGGAGGAACAGGAGGAAGCAGGCACATCCTGTAACTGCACTTCCTGCTGCTGCATGGTGCTGCTGCTCGCTCAATGTGAGAAAAGCAACTCTCAATACCGTTCTCCTCAGCATTCAGCTAGAAATATAATTTAACTATAGGTTGGTTAGAAAATGGTGAACTATTATAAATTCTCAGCACAGTTACAAATGACAAACAAGTGACTAGAACTCCCCATGATTTCTGCTGAAAATATGCTGAATGTTTTTTACTTCAAAAGCAATTCATTGAACTGGCTTGCACTACAAAGTTTGTGTTTAAAACAAAGCTTAATGCTATTTTTCTGCTTCCGATTCAGCATAAATTGCATCACTGTTCCAGAAACTCACCTCCATCATTGGCCTGAGCTCGGTTCAGGTTCAGTCCTCCTCTGCAGATGACTGAAAGAGCGTTGCAGTGTGATCCAGAGTGCTGTCAGAGAGTTTGTGTGTCTCCTCCTCTGTTGCTTGGGCATGTGAAGGCAGAGCTGGGAGCTCCAGATCAAGCACTGCTCTTCTCCACTTCACTGCTAAACACATCTCTTGATTGTCGTCTCCACCCACTGTCTCCTCAGATCTTTTCCTGCTTGGATTATGTTTGACTCTCTATCTTTGTAAGACATTGTTTGATAAATCTTGCTGTTTATAAATCAATTCTTTATAAATCCTCTAATTTTAATGATCATTACTGCAGTGCTTCTATTTTGGGGACATGGCTTTAGAAAATATTCTTTAAAAAGACTGAAATATGCTGTATCAAAATGACTTAGTCTCTGCTTTGGAGAAGCTGTGTACAGTATATAAATGAAACAGTTATTCTAGATACAACCCGCACAGTTCAGGGATTATTATTTAAATTGTGTTTATTTATTAAAAATTTTCATTTAAATGTTAAATTAAACATTTTTACAAAATAAATGGCAGCTGTGTTTGGCAGAATAATTCCATAAGTACAGCAAAAATGTGCATATTTACAAAACACCCTGTTAATTTCACATTTCAAACTGCAATTTTCATATATATATATAACTTATAACTTAATAGCACAGGATTATAAAGAGAATGATACATATATGCTGAAGGTACATTGGTGCATATTTACAAAACACCCTGTTAATTTCACATTTCAAACTGCAATTTTCATATATATATAACTTATAACTTAATAGCACAGGATTATAAAGAGAATGATACATATATGCTGAAGGTACATTGTGGATACAACTAACAATGCTATATATATATATATATATATAGCATTGTTTGTTGTATCCATATATAGTTGTATATATATATATAGCAACTATTAACACAATCATTTAAACAAAATACTACAAAGTGTCGCAAAGAATTGTGGGATATGGTTTTTCAATTTTTATGATGACAAATTATTTGTTCAGTTTCACTTCCACATTACTGTTTAACAGTATTTTATTGTAAAGCATGAAATCTATGGTTAGATCTATAACATTTTTCACCATATATAGTAAGGGAACGTATCATTAACCAATTAAAAAGGTCTTTAATTTTGCATTTTTAGTCTTTTATATCTAAAATTGCAATCATTTTTTTTATAGTATGATTTTTAATTCAGATATTCAGTTGATGAAACCAGATTCGATGGACCCTTGAGGAGTATATTTATATATTATTATGACTTGTTTTCTATTGAATTTAGTTTTAGTTTGGTTGTTGACCCTCAAAGGTCGTTTGGAGCGCTGAAGCCGCAGTAACTCTCCAGTCCGCTAGAGGCGCTCTTGATCAGAAACACTCTTCAGTATTTGACTCTGAAAAGACGACACAGAAGCGAACGAGGAAGTGCTGGAGAATAATATTTTGAAATCAATTGTGCATCATTTCCCCTCACCATTTTCATCTGTTGCATGCTTGGTAAGTTATTGTTATACGTTATTTCGCTATTCTACCTGCACAAGTCTCTTACGTTCTCGACTGTTATCTGAAACATCTGATAATAATGTTATCAGATTATCTGAAATCTCGACTGTTAATGCACTGCCTTTGCTTCATACAAACGAATACTTAAAAACTAGTGCTGTCAAACGATTAATCGCATCCAAAATAAAAGTTTTTGTTTACATATTATATGTGTACTGTGTATGTTTATTATGTATATATATGTAAATACACACACATACAGTATATTTAGAAAATATTTATTTACTTATATTTTATGTTATATATATATATATATATATATATTTAATAGATAAACATAATATATTTTTCTTAAATATATACATATATATATATACATGCATGTGTTTTGTTATTTGTAAATCTGGAATCTGAGGATGCAAAAAAATCTAAATATTGAGAAAATCGCTTTTAAAGTTGTCCAAATGAAGTTTTTAGCAATGCATGCTACTAATCAAAAATTAAGTTTTGATATATTTACTGTAGGATATTTACAAAATATCTTCATGGAACATGAGCTTTACCTTTATCAATCATTTTGACTCATACAATGTATTGTTGGCTTTTGCTACAAATATATGGCTCCAGGGTCACATTTAGGTTTAGATTTTTAAAATAAGACCTATATTGTAATTTTTGCTGCTGCTGCTTGCGAGTGAAATAATTCAAGAATGTTTGCTTTTATTTCCTCCTTATTCAGTCGCCATTCAAATATTCAGTACAAAGCATGTACAGTATTTAGTATGTGTTTGGTTTCTATTGTTATTCTTCATTATTGGTGTGATTTGGATGCTGACAGGTTGTAATGGAGACCCCTGAGCCCGGTCAGGCAGATGGAGAGGAGCAGATGGTGGAGCTGAGACCCAGGACCCGCTCCAATCCGGAGGGTGCGGAGGACCGGCGCAGCAGCACTGGCAGCCTGAACAACAGCCTGGCGTCCCCGCCGCAGCCGGCCGTGGGCAGCCGTGTGGAGGGAGAGGGAGAGGCGGCCAGCTCCGACAGCCCTCCGACTTCTGCCTCCGCTGCAGCTGCACCTGTTACTGCCACGGGAAACTCCACCGCCAGCCTGCCTGCCATGGCTTCCACAGTGAAGGAAAGACCCAAACCCCCTCAGGCGGCCATCGGCACCCAGATCCCCCCATCAGCCGAGCTACACCTGCGGGCGCCACGAGTCAACAGCCCCGAGAAAGTGGTACAGCTGTAAATAAACAGAACTTCAGGATATCTGCATCTGAAAACACTTCCGTCAGTGAAATTGTCTTTTTTTTTTTAAACAGATCATCTGTTTGGACCTTTCTGAGGAGATGTCTCTACAGAAACTGGAGTCATTTAATGGGTAATTTTACAGGTTTTAAATTAAATGGTTGGTTTATCGTATTCAGTTAGGAAAGACATTTTCTTCATATCAATGTTTCGTAAATGATTTGCATTTTCAGATCCAAGATGAATACCTTAAACGTTTCACAGAAAACAACAATAATAATTTTAAAACTTAAAAAATATATATATGTTACTTAGTATTATTATTATTTCCATATACAATTATTCACTGTGTATAGAAAATATGAAATATGTACTATTTAAAATATATATTTTTTAAATAATTATTATTAAAAATAATTAATAAAAACTATATAGACATGTAAAAACTACAAAAACTAGTAAAAAAATCACAAAAACAAAATTAAACTTAAACTAAAAAGTACAATTTAAACTAAAATTAACATGAAATCATAAAATATAAAAATAAAATCTTAAATAATAACAAACACTATAACAGTATCTCAGTGATACTTAAAATAACAGTATCTTCATTAAATGAGTAATCCTGCATGTTCCTAATATTCTCTTTTTCTTTTTTTTTTTCAGAAAATGCTGCAGTCTCCCTATTTCTTCTTTGATGTTGTTTATCTTCATAACGGCACTGAAGAACAAACAGAAGACACTAGCTGGAAGGTTTGAGCGTCCTATGATTCCCTTGAATCTTACGCTTCAGTTTTTATAAGGAGGATACTGAATGTTTGTGTCTGTGTTGTCAGGACGTGTACGCCTCCTTCAGTGAGCTGGACTCTAAGGGAATGTGTTATTGCTTTGAGGTGTCACTGTGTGGTCCTGCTCTTGAGCTGCACAACTGCATGGCCAAACTGCTGTGCCACCCGCTGCAGAGACCCTTCCAGAGCCACGCGTCCTACAGTCTGCTGGAGGAGGACGACGCGCCGGAGAACGAAGCCACGGTGTGAGACTGCATAACCACAGACTGATCCACTCCAAAATGAAGGCTTGACCTGTGAATAACTGCGTATATACGGGCCTTGTCCGCTCTTTCTGTACTGGAAATGCCTCTTTTATTACTTTTGAAAACTTCAGTGTCTTAATTTAGCACAGCAGAATAACCACACTAGCTCAAGACCCTGTTGTGGCACAGTCGATTAAAGCGAACCAATTAGTTTTTGAGAATGTCAGCTATCAACGTCGTGTAAAGGGATACATGATACACCTCTCAAACGTCTGCTTGCTATGTGGTGGAGATTTTACATGTGAATGATGGCCGTAGAGATCCATTGACTTCTAATGGTTTCATCTAGACAGCAACTAATAAATACTGTTTGCTTGTTCCTCTCGAATAAATGAAACGTAAATGCTCTGTGGGACTCATTTGCTACATGGGTGCCTTACATACAAACCAAAAAATATTATGGTATAGAAACCGTGTAGCTGTGGACAGATTGTTCACCCATGTTAACTAAGGTATTTGAACGGACATTAAGTTAAAAAAAAAATTTGTGGGAACTATAATGGGCAGGGCTTGATGCTGTCCATCATAATTTGACTGGATCGTGAAAAGCAATCTATGATATTATTGGTTACTATATTCCACCAAATCAGATGATATTTCAGATTACTGCACCAGATTTTATATGGACGTATGCTACACTGCATTATAAAACAGATAGTTCCGGTCCTTGATTCTGATTGGCTGAGCCACGTTCGAAGCTGTTGTAAATTACTCTACAAACACAAACACCTTTGTTTACGTTACTCTGCAACCACTTTGTTGCAACCACAACCAATTCTGAGGAACTACATTGTTTGGCGGAAGATTAATGTTTTTATTAAAATCATTACACTTTATTTGCTCGGTTTTATTTTGTGAAACCTTACTACGTATATGGAATAACCGTTTTATAAAAGTGCTTTGCGTCGTGCTTAACAACGCCCCTTAGCTGTTATAAATTCGCTGTCAACCACGACTTCTTGGGGCTTATTGCTTTATTATTGTATACTGTGCTAAATGTACATCCAGTTAATAAAGTATTGGAGAGCACCAGTGAATTTTACATTTGGAGGAAGGGTTTGAATAAAAAAAAAGTGCAAAGCATGTACTGATAATAATGTGTACATGCCGGTCGGTGACAAGCATTTCGAACTAGGGGATTTTTTTGTTGTTGTGGTGAAGAATATGCAACATATCCACTAAAGATACTGTTTACTTGTAGATATGCAAAACAAAACTCTAGATGGGAAAATGAAAGCAGCAATGCAATTGTGTCCACAAGAGGTTGCAGGAGTACAGCTGAACAACAACAACAAAAAAACAGTCATTAGTCTTCATAGTGAATAATGTTGATTACATTGGGGAATTTACTTTTGGGATTATTAACTGGAATTGTTTGTTTTTTAAAGAAGAATTTGCTTTGTTTTATTCTTTGACCACACAAACTCGTATGCATCTGTGATTCTGTATCCTGCTGTTGAGCAGCACAAAGGTTCACAGATAATAGTCGGAAGAGCTTTCAGGGCACATTTTTTTCTCTCCATTATTGTGTTAATAATCATTAACCTTTTTCACCCTGCAACCTCCTTAGTTCTGGGAACAATTTTGTTCCAAGCTGTAAACAAAGATGGAGGAAAACCTAAATCAAGATGCTAAATTCTTAGAAAAAGTCTCTTAAAAATAAGGATTCCATTTTTTTTTTTGGCCATAGAAGAACCATCTTTGGTTCCCTGAAGTATCCCCAAAGTGCACAGTTGTTAAAAAAAAGTATTTTCTTAGTGTGACGGACATTTGAATAATCTAAAGGACATTCTATGGAAAGAAACGTTTCCATGGATGTTAAACATCCTTGGAACAATAATTGCCAAAAAATAACTTTTATTTTTAAGAGTGAATGCCTACAAATATGTGAATTACTGATTGTCTGTAATGCTCAACTTTTGTTTCCCAGAGACAACTGACATGACGGTGAGTAAATAATACAATTTTGCTTGAAATTATCTTTAAAATTAAACTTAAAAGGAAATTAAAATACTGTCATCATTTACTCACCCTCAAGTTTCTTTCTTCTGCTGAACACAAAAGAAAATATTTTCAAGAATGTTTGAACCCAATCAGCTGCTAGTATTGGGGGGAAATTCTATGGAAGTCAATGGGAACCAGCAGCTGTTTGGTTAACAACAATCTTTAAAATATCTTCTTTCGTGTTCAGCAGAAGAAAATGATAAATGATGGCAATTTTCATTTTTGGGTGAACTGTCCCTTGAATGCTTGAGAGACCCAAAAATTCTTGGAGTAATGACTAGATGTTGAGCTCTGACTCTGATGCCCTATAATAACCACAGCTCATTTGTCTTGTGTTCGGCTGTCTTTTGCAGAATCAGCTTCCTGTTTTTGTCTTTAAGCGTTCTGTAAGGGAATTTTGTGAGAACTTTCAGTTCGTTTCAAAAACCCTCTGTAAATGACTTTCCGCTGAGGACGGATTGGCAAGGAGACAATGGCCTGCAGGAAAAGCCCTGACTTACTTTACGTCCCCTCTTCACACTCTCCCAGACACGACTGTCAGCTGCGAGCGTCATCGCCAGCCCGGGATCAAATGTGCTGCCGCCTCCTGGACTTCTGGGAGAGTTTGTTATTCATTCCTGCGAGGAGGATGAGGGGTCACTATTGTTGTCCCTCCGACTCCACCAATGCGGCTCTGCAGGAAACGGTTTCAGGTGGGTTGTTTTGATCAGATGTGTTATCATCATATCTGGTCTGATCCAGGAAGAGATGGAAGGACCAGCTTTTGTCCTTTGCAGGAACATTGTTTTTCTTGGCCAAAGTGGCTGATTCCAAAAGGACAGCTGATATTAAGTTAATTAACTCAAACTGAGAAATACCTACCAATATGGACGCCAAGAACAACTACAGAGATTATGAAATAAGTGCTATCTAGATGTTTGACGGTGGTCTGCATTCCTCGACAGGGTTTGGTGTGATTTATGAGGGAAAGTTCGGGAGGAGCTCTGGCTGTCTCTGGAGATCTCCGTAGGTTCGGCGTGAAGTACCGTTAACCTCTGGAGCTTTCCCGGGGAGGGCCCGGAAAGAGTCACGGCATGGGAAGTGTGTCTTATAAACACAGCTCCCGCCCCGAGTCCTGGCAGAAGTGTTTACATGTCATTACCCACAAGTGTAACCTCTGACCATTGCTTTTCATAACAAAGCTGTAGTATCACAACCGTCCGAAGGTCTGTCTCATTCCCACAACCGGACCTCAGAAATGTACAACAGCAGCTACTCCCGGGCCACTCTCGGACTGGAGACGAAAAAGATCCACAAGGCGAAGAAGGGGAAAAGCTGCGGCTACTACATGAGGATCGTCTTCTTCTTCTCGTCTCTGATCCAGTCCCTCATCATCGCCAGTTTGGTGCTCTTCCTCGTGTACGGCCAGCCAGAGAAGACGGCCGAGGAGAAGAGAGTGGAAGAGCTGGAGCTGGCCTTCAACAAGCTCTCTACAGACAACACCAAACTCAGAAAAGACAAAGCTGACCTCACCGGCGCCCTCAAGGCAAAGACTGGAGAGAAGGATGCGGCGGATAAAGAGATCGCAAAACTGAAAAATGATTTGAACTTAACAACGATCAAGAGCAGTAACTTGCAGAAGTCACTTGTAAGTCTTTTATTTGCTTGTACAGTGTTTGGGGATCAGTAAAATGTCTAATGTTTTTTTAAAGAAGATTCTTATGCTCGTCAAGGCTGCATACGGGAAAAAAATGCATTTTGATAAATAAAAAGTTTAAAAGAATAGTGTTTACTCAAAATAGACATTTTGTGTTACAATATACACTACTATTCAAAAATTTGTGGTCAGTAATTTTTTCTAAAGAAATTAATACTTATTTAGCAAGGATGTTAAATTGATAAAAAGTGATAGTAAAGACATACTGTTAGAAAAGATTTTTATTTTGAATAAATGCTGTTCTTTTAAACTTTTTATTCATCAAAGAATCAGAGAAAAAAGTATCACGTTACCAAAAAAAAATATTAAGGAGCACAACAGCTTCAAAACTAATAATAAATCAGCATATCAGAATGATTTCTGAAGGTTCGTGTGGCACTGAAGACTGGAGTATTGGCTGATAAATTCAGCACTGCGTCACAGAAATAAATTATATTTTAAAGTATATTAAAATAGGAAACCAACATTAGAAATTGCAATAATATTTCACAACATTTCTGTATTTTTGATCAAATAAATACAGCCTTGATGAGCATAAGTCTTACTGATCCCAAACATTTAAACGGCAGTGTATGTCATAATTTACACACTCTTACATCGTTCCAAACCTGTATGACTTACTTTCTTCTGTTGAACAAACAAAAAGATTCTTTGAAGGATGTTGCCATTGTTTTGGTCAATGGGGCTCAAAATAATTTGACACTGATTTTCATTGTATGGACAAATGAAAAACTGGAGACATTTTTTCAAATATCTTTGTGGCTTGACAGAAAAAAGTAAGTCATACAGGCGTGCAATGACATGAGAGTGTGCAAAGGAGGACTAAAGTTTAATTTTTGTCTTGATATTATAAGGTGTGATTAATCTTGAAACCCTAACAATAATTACAAGCATTTTGACTGGCTGTTTTACAGTCTCTCTGTGAGGCCAATAAAGCAAAGATTCCAAGCACTCGATATACTCCACTCCCATGTCCACCAAGCAACAACAATCAGAATGGTGAGTGCAATCAATGAATAACCAATTTCACAAAGAGACCGTCCTGCTGACATGGCTCTCTTTTCTCTTCTCAGGTGAAATAAAAACTCTAAATACTCTTCTGGAACAGCAGAAAGTTCTATATGGAATACTTAAGAGCAACTTCAGCCAAACGGTGGAGTACCTTAAAACTGACTTGGACAACGCAGTGAAGGATAAAAATGAACATCACAGCCAGGTGATTCAGCTGAGACAAGAATCCATGAACTTGAAATCCCAGCTTGATGTGTACACCAAGAAATGCAAAGAAGACTTTGCAGAGTCCCTCCAAGGCATCCAGACGGTCACAAGTGCCTTCCTGACCAAAATCGACAACTTCTTCACCAACTCGGTCACGTTTCACCTCACCTGCCCGAAACAGGAAGAGCAGATGGAAAGGATTCGCTCCAACTGCTCCAGCCTCTCTCGACAGGTGGAGGACAAGTTCCAGAGCTACCTGGACAACGTGGGAGCGAAGGTCTCCAGCATTCAAAAACAGAGCAGCCGGTTGGAAGTACAGAACACGGGACTGACTTCAGAACTAGACAAGTGCAAAATGGACCGGGAGAAAGAGGCTGCGGAGAGCAGCAAAAAACTGCAGGATGCCCAACAGAAGTATGACAAGCAGCTGGAGCAGCTTCTCAAGGAGCAAAGCAGACTGAGGGACGCCAAAGACCTACTAGAAGCCCAACTTTCTGTGAATGACGCCACCCTTATATCCCTGCGAAATGGCTGCACACAACAGGTGGGAGTTATGATGACGCTTAAAACATCTGGAAAATCTTCCATGGTGGCCATTTTTAGCCTAATTGCATGTTTGAAAGCTGTAGAGCGTATTGTAATTAACTCAAATCAATCTTCACGGTTTGTGCAGCCCAGACCTGCTGGTCTTCAACCCCCTGGCATAGCCACACCTGGTAGGGGCCATTAACCACTAAAGGTAAGTGGTCTTTATTAACTGGAAAGTCAATATAATCACTATAAAGTGTGCAGGGCATTACTGTTCATTTGTTACATGCTACACCAGTGCTGTCCAATTCTGCTTTTGCGTCCCGCAGAGTTTATCACCAATCTGCCTGGAAATATCTAATCCTAAAGCAGGTGTTGGACCCCCAGGGCATCCAAGATGTAGGTGACTTTGTTTCTTCAGTAGAACACAAACGGAGATTTTTAACTCAAACCGTTGCAGTCTGTCAGTACTGTAATGTCAGTGGATGGGAATCACGGCTTTGAGAGTCATAAAACATACACAAACAAAACCAAATTAAACCCTGCGGCTCGTGACGATACATTGATGTGAAAAGACACCAAACGATCGGTCTGTGCAAGAAAGTGAACAATATTTATATCGTTTTTTCCTCTGATTTTCACTGCAATGTCTGAACTGTCCTGAGCGCGTTCGCGTCTTCTTCTTCAGTCGGGCGTGACACGTCTTCTTCTTGCTTTACGGTGGATCGCAGACTTATAAGTGCATTACCGCCACCTATCTCTCAAATGGACCATTGACACTCTATCTACAATCTC
Source organism: Sinocyclocheilus grahami (assembly GCF_001515645.1). Taxonomy (NCBI): domain Eukaryota; kingdom Metazoa; phylum Chordata; class Actinopteri; order Cypriniformes; family Cyprinidae; genus Sinocyclocheilus; species Sinocyclocheilus grahami. Next base: position 699,119 of record NW_015505408.1, read on the forward strand.
AATTGGGAATGTCAGTGGTGCATTTGAGAGATATGTGGCGGTAATGCACTTATAAGTCTGCGATCCGCCGTAAAGAAGAAGAAGAAGATGCCTCACGCGCTGGCTGAAGATGAAAATCAGAGGTAAAAAACTATATAAATACTGTTCAGTTTCTTGCACAGACCGATCGTTTCGTGTCTTTTCACATCAATGTATCATCATGAGGCGCAGGGTTTCATTTGGTTCCAAATATCCACTGACATTATAGGACTGACAGACTGCAACGGTTTGAGTTAAAAATCTCAGTTTGTGTTCTACTGTAGAAACAAAGTCACCTACATCTCGGATGCCCTGGGGGTAAGCAGATAAACATCAAATTTTCATTTTTGGGTGAACTATCCCTTTAATTACCCATATCAGGCTGAGTGATTCAGAATGTCTTTTTTTATTGTTTTCGCTCTTTTCCGCAGGCTGGGTGTGGAGAAGGGAATGATCTGAATCTCAAGGCCGGACTCTGAGTTTCTGAGTGTCTTGTGTGTGGGAGTTTCCTGATTTTGAGCCTGTGATCTCTTTTGTAAATAACGTTGTCACTGTAGATCACTGTGAATGTACGTGCGCTCTAATGTTTAGTTCATTGTATAGTTGTATTTAAGCATCATGGGCTGTGAACTTGCAAGACATGATGTACTTCTGAGGTCTCAATCAGTTATTCAGTTATTTAGAGTGGTGCAGATCTAAAAATGTGAGACTGCCTTTCCTACAAAGCACACAGTTAATATTAAATAAAAAAATTTACAGCATCAGTTGTTAAATACTGAGAGAACCTGGTTCTGTGAAACCTCCATGTGAGTTGTGATGTATATAATGTTCTTTACACATTAATTGTGTTGCAGTGATTGTTTGAACCAGTTTTAATGTCCTTTTTATTGTTTTTGTTTTCTAAATATTTTGTTTCTTTTTAATATGTTGATCAGTCTGTTTTGAATAAATAAATAATCATTAAAATCAACTCCTGTTTTCTTTTCTTTTTTATTAAACCTGTATTTAAATATATATATATACACACACACTTTTGGATGAATGTCATTATGAATATACAGGAATATCCTGTACGATATGTTAATAGCCAACTAATTGTTACTAATAACAACAAAATGTAAAATATTTAAAATATTAAACATGCACTCTGATGATACAGTACATAATACTATATTTAAAGATTCAGTTTTTGGGTGTGGTGTGTTTAATATAAAGAGGAATTAACAAAAGACAGAAAATTTGTCAATGCTGAATGTGTTCTGTACCGAGATTGGTAAATAATTTTCTTTATGCAATCTCTATAAAATGTATAACACCGTTCTGAAGGAATCTATGTGTTCTACGGCAGTTCCTTCTGAACATTTTGGCCTCTCCATCAACCTCATAAAGCAGAGCAAAGGCCAGTGAGATTTATGGGAGCTTTTTAACCCCGCTAATCAGCAGAAACAACAACACAACAGCGTCATGAATGAGAGGAAGGCAGAAGGTACAGCGTGCTGCGCACAGCTCCTGGCACCCCAATGTCGTCAAACGGGTGAAGAGTTCAGCAAGCACACATAAACATTTAAATGAATGTCAGATTGACAGGAGAACAAAGGGCCGTGGGGACCATTTCTGAACACCTCCTTCCTCAACAGCCGGTACAGTTGAACACAGAGAATGCTCAGCTGCATCAGATCGCCTCCAGCGTGTTTGAACTCAATGCGGCCAGAACAAATAAGAAATCCTCCTGCCAAGGCTAGTGTGAAGTCATCCTTTGCAAATCAGCCATTGGGAGGACATTTAATTGTTTTTGGGGAAGCCGAGATTTGAAACTCTGCCTACTATATGCAATAAAAAAATGACAGATTTTTCTGGTTACAGTGCGCTCTTCTGTTGCCTGCTTAGACTGATCAGGTCAGGTTTGTAGATTTTTCAACTACATTTAAAAAAAGATTTTAAACATTCTATCAGGTAAATCTGTTATCTTTATTTATTACTGCCCTCTAGAAGCTATATTTAAAATCTTTACACCTTTTGCAATAACTGTGTACAAGTCCCTCTGTTGTAAGTGTGAAAAACTGGAAATCAACATTATATACGTGTGTGTGTGTGTATGTATGTATATATATATATATATTAGGGCTGTCAATCGCTTAAAATATTTAATTGCGCTTAATCACATGATTGTCATGAGTTAACTCGTGATTAATGGCAACTTAATCGCACATTTTTATATGTTCTAAATGTACCTTAAATTATCACTTTTCAAGTTTTTAATACTCCAATCAATCAACACGGGCATGGACAAATATGGATGCTTTATGCAAATGTTTGTTTATTATTAGTGAAACCAAAGTCAACATAGAGCATGAAGACTAGACATGTTTCAAAGGTCATGTTTTTCAAAGAACTTGTTCATGTCAATTAGACACATAAAAAAGGAACATACCAGGTTCTCATTACTTTTGTTTGTAGTAATGGGAGGCATCAGCAGCCTCCTGGACAGCCACCTGGATGCTGCGGTTGTGCATGGTGGAGATGAGGTCACTTTTGTTGAGGATCAGGATGCAGTCCTGCCTGTGAGATGAGTGCTCAAGGATACTCTTTAAGTGTCCGCTGAGGAAGACGGGCACTAGCTGGGGCTCTGAAGGAAGCTGCATCAAGTCGACGACCACAAGAGACAGATCTGCCTGCTTCATGTGGGCAGCAGCGGAAGGTCGTTTCTTAAGCCTGTTTCCTGAGCCTGGTCAGCATCTTACAACCTCTGACCTCACAGAAACAAACTGGCCACTTCCTGTCTATGCCATCACTTTAGTAAATCACAGCATACTGTACAGGCAGAAAAATATCACGCACTGCGACACACAAAGGTAAACTGTGACAAAGGAAATGCCTAATGTGCAACGATGGCACTTGGACACGGTTGTGCATGCTTAAAATGTTTGAATTGCATTGCATTAGATAAAATAAAACTTTAAAAAGATATATGCAAATAAATTATGATAGACCTTTTTATACTGTATTTTTCAAAAATAATAATTTGTTCTAAAATGCAGGAACATTTATTTTTTTCTGTTTTAAAATTCTATTTTATTGATTAATTAATAAGGATTAATATGAATTGTGCTGTTTATGCGTAGTGATTTTGTGATCTGTACGGTCTAATGACCTTTGATTTTGCCCACCATACCATATAAAAACATAAAGGAAAAACATGCCATCAAAACATGTTCATTTCTAATTTAAATGTTTGCTTTTTTTGTTTGTTTGTTTTATTTTTGCATTGAAATGTAAATTTAAAAAGTGAACTTAATTTTAAATTTTAAATATATATTTTTTGTTTAATTATTGACATTTTTAATACAATATAATTGGATATAATGCAACATTCACTTTTGGCACACAAAACTCAATCAAGTTGAATTTTGGGCTCTTCGTATATTTTGGCACCTCTGGTCTAAATGACCAAAATAAATTTGTTGGGCTTTGTCTAAAATTTGTTGTGTTGCTCACTTATAATTGTAGCTAGTTGTTTAAATTAATTAAATAGTTATTATGAAAAAAAAATGAGTGTGAAAAGTTTGAATATCAGTAAAAAGGCATCGTGGTTTCTCGAAAAAATGAAATCAAAAATGTCAAATCAAAATTGTGAAAATGTTGTTTAGGTATTAATAATGTGCAGTTTTCCTGACAAAAATAAACAAAGAAACAAAAATTCTGGTCTGTTTGTCCTCAAGTTCAACTTTAACAACCATCTATAGTTTCAAACCAAACAGACTTCTTTTGCAACCTGTTCTTTTAAAAGACATGGCACTTGTTTTTGTTTGTAAATAATTTCATTATTTAAATGAAATTTAATTATAATTAAATTCATTATTGCAAAAAATAATTTTTGGTCATTATTAAACTTCCACCTCTTTTTCTGCAAACATTATGTAACTAAACTCTTTATATTATTGCATAACCTCCCATGTCTATTCAGTCGTGAAAAAATGTGCCACACACCTATATCTAAATCTGTGAATAAACAGATAATTTCCCCTCAGTGAGTTGCAAAAACATCTTGAGAGATATTTCCCCTTCTATGGGCCATTTTTAGGATAGCAATATTTATTACTACGGCAGCAGGACGCTGAGCTTTACAGAGTGAGAGAAGATACGGCAATTAGTTCAGAAACTAATAAAGACAACAAAGAACTGCACTATTTAACCCAGGGGTGCCCAAACTCGGTCCTGGAGGGCCGGTGTCCTGAAGAGTTTAGCTCCAACCCCAATTAAACAGACCTGAACCAGCTAATCAAGCTCTTACTAAGCATACTAGAAACTTGAAGGCAGGTGTGTTGAGGCAAGTCAGAGCTAAACTCTGCAGGACGCCGGCCCTCCAGGACCGAGTTTGGGCACCCCTGATTTAACCCTTCAAATGAGTGTCTATTTTCATGCTACTAAACTTTTTACTAAAACTAAATTATTTTGCTACACTTTTAAAAGCTTTTTAAAGATACTAGTACTTATTCATTATATTTTAGTACTGATTGTTAGATACTGGAACTAATTCTTAAGGATGGTTAGAGAGTCAGACTTGTAACCGGAAAGTTGAGGGTTTGAGTCTCAGGTCCGGCAGAGATTGTAGGTGGGGGGAGTGAATATCCAGCGCTCTCTGCACCCTCAATACCACGACTGAGGTGAGACCCTTGAGCAAGGCACCGAACCCCCAACTGCTCCTGTGTGTGTGTGTGTGTGTGTGTGAGTGTGTGTGTGTGTGTGTGCGTGTTTGTTCACTACTCACTGCTGTGTGTGCGCGCACTTGGATGGGTTAAATGCAGAGCACAAATTCCAAGTATGAGACAGCATACTTGGCCACACATCCTTTCCTTTCCTAATTCATTAGATACTAGTACCTATTAAATAGATACTAGTACTTATTCATTAGATACTAATATTTATTTAAATAGTGACTAGTAAATATTCAATTGTTACTAGTAACTCATTTCAAATTTTTGACTTAGAACTGTCCAGTTCTGATTTGGTATATGGCAAGCCATTTTAACATTTAATTTATAAAACGTACTATTTTGATTCTACTAGTACAGTGTTTCTCAACCTTGGTCCTGGGTGCCCCCCAGCACTGCACATTTTGTGTGTCTCCCTAATCAAACACACCTGATTCAACTCATTAGCTCATTAAAAGAAACTCCAGGACCTGAAATAGGTGTGTCAGATAAGGGAGACATACAAAATGTGCAGTGTTGGGGGCGCCCAGGACCAGGGTTGAGAAACACTGTACTAGTACTTGTTTTTTTTTAGCTAGTAGTATCTATTTTGTTAGGTACTAATACTTATTTATTGACTAATAGTGTTTATTCTTAAGGTACTAGAAACTTTTTAAAAGACACTAGTATTTATTCATTAGATACCAGTTCTTATTTATTAGATACTGGTATTCATTCATTAGACACTAGTACCTACTAAATAAACACTAGTACTTATTGTAAGATACTAGTAGCTATTCATTAGATACTAGTACTTATTCATTAGACGATAGTACTTTTTATTAGACACTAATTTATTAGATACTATAACTTAGTGACTAGTAACTATTCTATTGCTACTAGTAACACATTTACATTTTTTTACTGACTTCTATGGGGATCTGTCATTCAGATATCAACTACTCAGTTTTGACTAGTATGTATTCCTATTGTGACTAGAACATAATTTTTTATATTCTAGTAGTTATTCATTAGGTACTACTACTTATTTTTTTAGACACTAGTATATATTATTATACACTGTTACTTATTCATTCATTCATTATTCGAAGTGTTACTTGTAAGATTTTCTATTTTACTAGTAAGATTTTTAAATGAACTCTACAATGGTCAATCTGACTATAACAGTTGTGACTAGTAAGATAGGAAGATAGTTTCTATCTATTAAATAGGAACAAGTGTCTACTGAAAAGTAATAGCATTTAATAAGTAATGAATGCTTTCTAGCAATATTTAAAAAGACAGTCACTATTTAAATAAGTATCTAATTATTAAGTATTAATATTATTAAAAAGTTGCTAGTGGCCAAAGAATAAACACAGAATAAGCGCTAGTACCTAATGGAATATACACTAGTAGCTACAAAATAAGTACTAATAGCATGAAAATTGATATTAGTATGTTTTGGGAAGTCGTGGCCTAATGGTTAGAGAGTTGGACTCATAACCCAAAGGTTGCAGGTTCAAGTCTCGTACCGGCAGGGATTGTAGGTGGGGGGAGTGAATGTACAGCGCTCTCTCCCACCTTCAATACCACGACTGAGGTGCCCTTGAGCAAGGCACCGGGCACCGCAGCATAAATGGCTGCCCACTGCTCTGGGTGTGTGTTCATGGTGTGTGTGTGTTCACTGCTGTGTGTGTGCACTAAGGATGGGTTAAATGCAGAGCACTAATTCCTATTATGGGTAACCATACTTGGCCACATGTCACGTCACTTTAAGGAATAAATGTTAAAATGGCTTGCCATACAGCAATGCACATATTGCATGTCCAAGGACAATAAAAACTAGTTCGCTGAGATGTTGGGGGGCCCATGAGACATTTTGTTCTTAGACTCAGACTTCTCCAAAGTCTTTCATTTTCTCAGGATGGAGGGCAGAGGTATTACCTAGGGAGATGCCCAAGGCTTCAAGAAAACCAAGATTTATTATATTTAAAATGTGATGATTACAAGCACAAAAAAACAACACAAAGTTCACATCCTGTAGAAACGTGACATCTAACAGACCAGTGTTACAGTGATGGGCAAATAATAAGCATGGGCAGGAACATATGCATTTTTCTTAGATGAGATAAGGAAATTTCTTCCTAAAAATAGAGCTTAAAATAAGATCCAAAAGCGTAGTACAAAAAAAAATAACCATCTTTATATATCCATGTTGCCAATTAATCTTTTGAATGGCAGCAATAATTCATGTGCATTTATTTATTTGCCAAGTACCCTTGAATTAATTATTTCTTTATAATACAAAATCACTATAAATCACCATTAAATAAACCATAAGAGGTGCATAAGAGACCACAATGTCATATTGTGGTCTGATGCGTTTAGTTTTTTTATGTAGGCAAGTTCTTAAAGATGTTATTTTCTATAAAATGTCAGCATTTCATTCATTAGCAAGGCACTTTAACATTGAATGTTTTTATTATCTAATTATCTGTTTTTGAACAGCATGTTAGCTATGATCTGTCTGGAACTGAATAATTACATAAAACACCTATAAATAAAACCCCTTGAATACCTAAATAAATACTTGAATAAAACAACTTCAGCATCTCTTCCCCTTTTGTCTTTTGTTCTCTGCTGCTCAGCGCTGAACCAAAATAACTGCACATATATCAACACAATAAACCGCTCTAAACCAGTGCTGCGCTCTGCAGTTTCCTTGAGCGGATGAAAGTTTGAAGAAACGTTGTTGCCATTCTGGTACAGTCTGGAATTAAAGTATATCTCCATATGCACACTGGAAGGAAGAGGCCAGTTTCACTCAAGTGCTCTTTGTGAGAACTTCCTTTCAGAGGTTATATACATTACCAATCCTAAAATCAACAACTTTTACATTTCTAAATCTTTTCAAATGTTCAAATCTCAAATCTTCAAGTGCAAAATGTGCTACATTCTTGAAATTCCATTTTTTAGGTTTAAGCATAATTGAATTCACAAAATGCTTAATTAAATTAAACTACACAGGAACTGACAGCAGAGCACAGCGCTGCAAGCTGGACCGCAAACAATAACAGGCCTGATGAATGTGGGGTAATTCGGGGCAGGACGTGTGGTGATATCCAAACATCCCCTTCTGCTACTGGAGAGCACAGAGGTCAGAGATAAACGTCATTAAAGGCCATACGGTGTCACTTTATGTGCACTTTATGTGCATTTATCACAACCATTATCCTTTTGTCATAGGACAATGTGACTATTTTGCCCCTAAAATCTGTTTAACCGTTTTAAGTAAAACATGATATTCCCATACATATGGAAACCTGATTTGATGCAATGTTTTGTTCACTCAAGACTAACTTGCCCAAATGAATAAAAATGATAGTGTGGACAAAAGAACAAACAGTAGAACAGCAGAAATATATTTTATTTTCTTATAAGTTGAAGAAACAAACAATAAGGTCTAGGGGGCAGCGAAAGATGCTATAGGATCCATTAAAAAGAAAATAGAAAAAATGATTTAAACAAAAAACAATTGTTGTTGCTGTCAAAGCTAACACAATCAAAGTTTGGGGTCTGTCAGATTTCTTTATCTTTTTGAATGAAATATCTTATTCTTACCAAGGCTGCATTTATTTGATCACAAATACAGTAAAAATTGTGAAATATTACTAAAACTTAAAATAACTGCTTAATAAATGTCAAAATATTGTAAAATGTAATTTATTTCAAACGGTCACCAAGTTTCTATCACAGCTTTCATTCATGAACATAAAAAGCTTGCTTTATATTTGCAATAATATTCTATATGCAGAACATTTCAAAAATCAAAAAGTTTGAAACCCCTCACATTTGGGACAGCAGTATTTCAGTTCTGGATCCCGACCTATTTCTTCTGAAAAAGAAAAAAAGAAACTAACTATATAATCCTGCAGAGTTTTTAAGCAAATAATAATGCATTAGGGAGAACAAAACACTTCCCACATCCTTTACTCTGACATCAAACGCTGTACATCCAATAAAATATTTCAGCACTGATTCATCTGTTATTATGGTAGAAGTCAAATTACACAGATGAACAAAACTATGTGAAATAAAAGAACATAAAATCCAGATTAAATGCAAGTTCACTTGCAGCAAAGATGAAAAGTTTGTACTATAATTATTGTTATTAATAAATAAATATATTTCAGTGTTTGATTTTCTGAATGTTTAGTTTTACTCTAGTATGTTAATATGCTGCTGTTGGGTCACCACACACACAATATCAAGAGTGAAATCTGAGAACCACTAGTCTGTATGAAGCAAGGATTTAGTTTGACACTTACTAAACACAAACCCATCATATTTGAAATGTATTTAGCATAATTGAATATTTCACACAGGTAGTAGGTCTGATCTTACTGAGCATGTTAAGCAGGCCGGAGTTAGTGCTTCCAGCGATGACCACCTGAACGCCGCTGCGCAGACGCTCTCCTCTCCGCTGATCCGAAAGGTGATTTTCCATATCAGTCTGCAACAGATCAAACAGTTAATGTGTCAGGGTTGAACAGGCTCTAACAAATGTATGCAGGTTATTGTTGATGTGGTAATTTTACATTTTGTAAACTGAAATGCAATGTTTTTGAAAAAGTTAAACAGAGGTACTTGGAGGACAAACAATGTCCATGTCAAAAAGATTACACAAATACTATATATTAATTTATTATATACTATTTTCCCACTTTCACTAACAGAGATTTTTTTTACCAACTTTAGTCTGTCATAACTACCAAAAATTCATTTATTTTTTTGAATTTTAACCCTTTAAATGCCAGTTTGTTTACATAATCCCACTGTTGTTGTTTTTTTATGAAAATATATATATATATATATATATATTTTCCATATGCTAAATGCTAAGCAGAATTTATTTATTTATAAATGAATTGGATATGATCAGAAACCATATTATTTTGACGCTTTATTATTTTTGTGCAATGTTACATTTAAAAAAAATTATTTTTGTTAAACTAGTTCTAAATAAAATTTCAACCAAACAAACAAGTCACACTCTTATAATGATGCCAATACATTCACACAATTCTAATTACATAACTTCAATTCAATTGGCCTTTTGTGAGTAGAAAACAGGGAAAAAAGTGAGTATTTTCTACAAAACAAAAAAACGTACACATTTTGAAGCCTTGCCAACACAATCAAAGCCTGTTAAAAACGAATGCATGATTTTATGGGAATAAAAATTCACTAGGATTAAAAATTGCACTTTTAATGGAGACATCTTTGTCCTTAATGTCCTGAGTGTAACTATTTTTTGTCCTTAGTGTAAAACTGATTTATGAAAAGAAATGAGGGTGAAATATTAAAATGCCACATTCCACATTAAGAAAAACACATTTTGGCAATAATTTGGTTAGTTTGCATTAACAGAGCCAAAAAATTTTTTTTTTTAAATGAAGAAGTCATAAGGATGCACAAGGGATAAACAGCAAAAGGGATCTAACTTTAAAAGACAAGGATAAAAATAATTTGCACTGAACATACAAATTCACAGCGCTTTGGCACACTAGAAGTGTGTCAATGGAGGGGAAACACTATTTTTCATGACCTCTATTAGTGACTTTACAGCCCGTCTGTAACGCTCAGAGGAAGGAGATGGTCAATGACAGACTTGTTCCTTGACGCACAATGAAATCCCTCAATTCTCCAGAGGAACAGACTCTAATGTAAACATAACACCCAAACATCTGAATAAGTTGGACAAAGGATGGCATGTGCATTAACTGTACATGCTGTATTTTTAGGCACAACTACAACATCTCTCAATGAGACTTGCAATGGTCTTGATTCCTTCTCTCAACATCTGCTGTGGTTTCTCTGAGGTCAATACTAACAAGAAAGTCTCGCAAACCATTCTGGAAATGAATCAGTGACAGGGATCCATGTGAGGAGACGTACCGTCATTTAAGATTCTATCCTCTATGAGTTCATCCTCACCTCTACATGTGCCAAGCACTATAATTGACAAAACACACAAATACAACAACTTAGTCATAATTCCACAGAATGTCGGTAATAGTCTCACTAAAGCTTGAAAAATGTGTATTGACGTCTTTCCGCGGTTGAAACTAGATTCAATCTTCTGATGTTCATTTATGTTTATTTCATGCTATAACTATGCTATAACATGCCGCTTCAACTGGGGGCGCTACAAGTGATTTCTCACGACACATTAAAGAGCCACAAAACCGTATTTATTGTTTGAATTTCTTAAAACATGACAAAATTTGAAAGCCGAGACTTTGTTTCATGCCAATAGTTACCAGCTCTGTCTTGTCTGTCGGCCTATTGTCAGTGTCCTCTTTGCTCTGCGATGTATTTTTCACTGCGTGAGAACATGATGTGTGGCATGAGGCATGGTTTGTTGGACGTAGCAACAGTAATGAAGGGGGCGGGTCTTTGCAAAGCGTCAATTGCTTAAAAGTGACAGTAAGGTTTTTATATTATAAAAAAAAGATTTCTATTTCAAATAAATGCTGTTCTTTTGAACTTTATCAAAAAATCCTGAAAAATGCATGATGGTTTCAACAAAAATATTAAGCAGACTGGCGTAATGATGCTGAAAATTCAGCTTTGCGTCACAGGAATAAATTACATTTTACAATATATTCAAGTAGTAAACCGCTATTTTAAATTGTAATAATATTTTACAATATTATTGTGTTTTTGATCAAATAAATGCAGCCTGGGTGAACACAGGAGACCAAACTTTTGAACTGCAGTGTAAATTTTAGACAATTTTCCTAGTTTCAGTTTTTTTTGTGCCTGAATGAATCAGTATTTTTGAACAAAACAGTTGAGTGAAAGATTCAGCGACTGCATCAACTGGCATACCAGTCTTAGAAAGCTATTCAATCAATCCAATTTGAGGACCAGAATAAATTGTTTCAATTAGTTCTCAGCATAATTTAAGTGAAAAGTTTGAAAAAACTACCATGAAGATCAGAACATCTTAGTATTTAGTATGTCGCTGTTTGCTTTAATGAAAGCATCTGCATGAGGGCTGTGTTCAAAAATCTTGTATAATATTTCTAATCCTTTTTTGTGTCATAACTTTTCTTTGTTATAATGTTTTTCCCCCAAAATTTTGAGACCTTGTTTATTTCCAGAATTAAATTTTTTTTAAATCCTTGGTGCTTGTTACCAAAAACCTTCTTCTTGGAGTCTTTACACAAACCAATAGCTGACATCACACTGGGTCCTCCTGAGGGCTCTGTCGGCTTGGCGCACACCCTGCTTAGGATGTCCTGTCTCCTGCTCTCTGCTCCTCACTGACTCAAGCAATCAACACACTCTTACACACAAACAATAGATGGACACCATCCCTGACAGAGAGACAACACTGCCCAATCTAGCAGTAAATGCTGGAATTATTTAATAACCTCTCATGTGAGCACACTTATGACAAATGTTCCACAGTAAATCACATTAACAATCCATTCTGCCTCACACTACAAGGAAAACAGCTTTTGCAATTACCCATAGCACATGTACAATTTTGAATGTGTTTAGTTAGAGGTGCTCTAGTGTTACAAAATGAGGAGAAGAATGGGAAAACTGGGTGTTTTGTTCCTTACAGCTAGTGTTCTGTATGTGGTTTTCAGGGAGTTTCTCCAAGTCAAAATAACCCACCCTTCAATTCTCTATGATATTCTGATCTCTAGATATGACTTGGATCCCGCCTTCTAGTCTTTTCTGCTCACCAGGGCTGCATTTATTTAATCAAACATCCAGTAAAACAGCAGTACTGTGAAATATTATTACAATTTAAAATAACTCTATTAATAGAATTTAAAATACAGTTTATGCCTGTGATGCAAAACTGAATTTTGAGCATCCATTAACTCCAGTCTTCAGTGTCACATGATCCTTCAGAAATCATTTTAGGGTTGAGACGTCCCATTTTGATGTTTGCATCAAATTAAATTTAAAAATGATTTTTGTATACATAAAAAGCATATTAAATGCAAGTAAGGTGTCTACTGTAAGGTTTAAAATAGCTTTTGTAAAAATAAAATGTCAAAATATGGGTGAAATAATGTTCCATCATAATTCAGCATAACAGATATATACATATAAAAATTAAATAACATACTTATTCTGACCTGTTCAGTGTTTCCCCCTAGGTTTATAGCTTTTTTGAAGGGGGGGTTCATGTGTTTCTTATTTGAACTGTACATTGAACTAAACATCGGAACATTTATTTTTATGACAATTATCCACAAAGTGTGCAGCTTTATAGATAGTTTTGTCTGCTTTTCAGGTGATTGACGCAACATTTTCCAACGCACTGGTGGTGGTGTTCACGTGTCTGTCTGTGTGTCCTGGTGGGGACTTAAACCTGACTACACACAGACTCATGGGGACTCGTGTCACGGTGGGGACCTAAATTGTGGTCCCCACGGGGTACAAAAGCTTTTGCTACAAAAGCAAAAAACAGTGTATTATACATAATGGATCATTATTTTTAGAACCCTGTTAGCTTGTTGAGCACAGCTTTATAGATATATTGTTTATTCAAACTGTAAATTTGGGCAGGACATATCCAGTGGGCTGTAATTACTTCACATGAACATATGTGCGTATGTGTGTGTGTGTGTGTGTGTGTGTGTGTGTGTGTGTGTGTGTATGCGCGCATCGGGGTGGAACTCTGCCATGTGCGATAAAGAGAGTAGAGGAGAATTGAAACGAGCGACCATGTAGAGACAGAAATTACATGTCGTTGTGTAAACAAGATAAATAACATAAGGCCATTAATTTGTTTAATAAAAAAACAAGGTGTAGACCAGTTCTATAAGAGAGGTAACCGTAAATGACTTCTGTTGTGATCTGGCGCTATATAGATTAAATTAAATTAAATTAACTTGACCTTCAAGGGTGGGTGCGGGGTGCCCCCCTAATATAATGGCAGGGGAAACACTGCTGTTCTTATTAAAACATATAAAAGAAGAACTGATCATACTACATTTACATTTACATTTAGTCATTTAGCAGACGCTTTTATCCAAAGCGACTTACAATTGGGGGATTGTAATTCATACAATCCCATACAATAAAATAGAATACAATTCATACTAAATTGTATTCTATTTTAAATGAATAAAAATGTATTGCTGACTAATGGGTAAAACCTAGTGGTTTGAAAAATAGTGGCAAAGATTGATAAAGATTTAAAATGACTATTAATTAGTTTTTGTAGGCTGCAGTGCACTGTGATCCTTAAATTGGTATATAAACTATTGTTACACTGCATAACATTTTAGTTGTGTCTTTCAAAAATCATGGTAAAAATGTATGGTAGTCATTATTTTTTGCTCTGGAAAAAACAAACAAACAGGACACATTCTAATATACAAAAAAAAGGAAAGTTGTATTAAACTTTTATTGTTTTGATGCTTGAACCCCTATTTTTTCTTTGACCTCAATATGCTAATTTGCTGCTGAAGTAACATTTCTTATTATAATGTTGAAAACAATTGTGCTGCTTCATATTTTTTGGAAACCATGATTTTTTTCTTTCTTTGGATAACTAGAAAGTTCCAAAGCACAGCATTTATTTGAAACTGAAATTGTTTGTAACATTATAAATGTTGTTACTGCCACTTTTCAACAGGAGTGTATTTAAAAGAAAAATTGTATCACAATGGGCAGTTCTCCAGGAGAAATCCTAAGTGTTCTGCTCACTAAACGCACAAGTTTTTTGTGTGTATCACTGATTCACGTCCATTAGGAAACCATCAAACACGTACATCACTTAGCCATTCATACAGAATGCGTCTTTGCGCCTAAAACGGGAATGGTTTTAAAAGAGGCGAGACATGTGCGCAACGGTCATGTCTGTCTAGTGTGTGTTTATATAAAAAAACAATGGAAAAGTAGCGCACTGGAATGGAAAAACGAGTTCTGTGTGAACGGCCCCTTACAATTCCTACATTATGCATGTCTATAGCATCTGTCTGGAATTTCCTGCCCCCTTTACTGATAAACATGTTGAAGTAATTTAGGTTGCTGCTGCAATATTTTTGTAACACAAAAGCAGCAACTGGAAAACAATGTTAATATGTGGTTCAGATGACAAAGTACAAAACATATGCTGCCATCTAGTGTTCAAATGCTGATTCAATAACTAGCTGTTTGCAAAATAAATGTATCATGATAAAATGAACATAAAGGGTTTTCGAGGACATATTTCAGAACATTTTGGGACAATAATGGTTGATCACACATACCAAGTGCTTGTAAGACTCCACTGATGACCGCAGGACCCCAGTGAATGTGAAACTCTGCACTGACCACTCCTGTGAAACTAGCAGGACCTGAAAGAGTGAAATGTGTCAAACCAGAAATAATTCCTAATTTTATATACTTTGAAAGAAAGGATTACTTCTATTCATCAAGGAAGTAAATGTTAAATTGAAATGTCAAAAGTGACAATAACAGCATTTATAGTATAATGTTGCCAAAGATGTCTATTTAAAATAAATACTGTTCAGACAGAACTTAAGACTTAACTTAACTTTGTGTCAGTTTCCACAAAAAAATATGAAGCAGCTCAACTGTCTTAAACATTGATAATAATAATAAGAAATGTTTCTTGAACAGAAAATCAGCATCATGTGACACTAAAGTAATTACTGCTGAAAATTCAGCTTTTCTATCACAGGAATAAATCAAATGTAAAATCTATTAAAAATCTGTTTTATGAAGCTACGAGAATACTTTTTGTGCGCAAAGAAAACTAAAATAACGACTTTATTCAATATACCTCTCATTGCCGCTGCAGACGAATAAAGTTGTTATTTTTGTTTTCTTTGAAATAATGTTACATCATCATACAGCATAACAGATATATACATATAAAAATTAAATAACATACTTATTCTGACCTGTTCAGTGTTTCCCCCTAGGTTTATAGCTTTTTTGAAGGGGGGGTTCATGTGTTTGTTATTTGAACTGTACATTGAACTAACAGTTCATTGGAACATTTCTTTTTATGACAGTTATCCACAAAGTGTACAGCTTTAAAAAAACGCAGATAGTTTTGTCTGCTTTTCAGGTGATTGACGCGACATTTTCCAACGCGCTGGTGGGAGGGTGTTCACGTGTCTGTGTGTGTGTGTGTGAGTGTGTGTGTGT